>NW_027509802.1:5630000-5709205 GCF_048541705.1 Temnothorax americanus
AGCGAGTAGGACAGCAATAGGAGTGAGCGAGATAAGAACAATAGCGCACAAGGAAAAGTTTCGATGCTCGATCCTCGATCAAATCCCCACGACCCCTGAGCCTTCTGCAGCTTCTGCATATGCTATTCTCATCTTGCTCACTCCAATTACTGTCTCGCTCGCTCTTATTGTCATCTTGCTTGCTCTTATACCTTCTCGCTCGCTCACATAACGAAAAATCAATAACTCTGCGGTATGTACCGACATTAGCACGGAACGCAACCTAAGTCGTGCACGTATCTGTTACTCCGTGGCCCTAACGTGGACATTGGCTACGTAGTTCATATGCACGTTTTCAGTCATTCCCAGAGGGCGTATCGCGTTCGCGGATCACCTAAAACCGGGCCGTGTCGTCTCTCATTCTTCTCTCTGGTACATACTACAACCCGGGGCCCTTTAACCGCTTGATACGTCGATGGTCCTCCAAAAACATGGCGGCAAATCGGAAACCAATAGATCAAAGGTGCCGACAGAGAGTGAGCATACTAGTTATACTATGCGGAAACCAATAGATCAAAGGTGCCGACAGAGAGTGAGCATACTAGTTATACTATGCTTTCCAGCAAGCGACTCAAGTCGACACAAGTAATGCTGCGTTTCCACTATACGCGTCGCGCGTTGCGTCACGACGCCGCGTCATGTATTATCCAATCAAAACGTTTTATTTTATGACGTCATTTCCGACAAGATCTCGCGTCGGAAATGACATCATAAAATGAAACGTTTTGATTGGATAACTCATGACGCGGCGTCGTGACGCGACTGAACGCGACGCGCGACGCATATAGTGGGAACGCAGCATTAGGCTGAGTTTTCACTGAGCGCGTCACGCGTCGCGTCGTCCGAGTTGAACCAATCAAAACATTCCATTTTGATCCCGTCACAAGAATGTAATGAAATGGGCCTAAACCTAAGGCTGAGTTTCCACCGAGCGCGTCACGCGTCGCGTCATCCATTGCAACCAATCAAAACATTTTATTTTATTACATTATTTGTGACGGGATGTTTAGATTGGTTAACGACAGACGACGCGACGCGTGACGCGCTGAGTGGAAACTCAGCCTAAAGTCCGTATCAGACTACGGATTGAGATTGAGATTAGATTGAAATTTAATCAATCAGAACAGAGAAAACTGGGGGTCAATCATGAATCTTTTCCTTTAGGGTGGAAACGTGAAAAATGAAAAATCTCTTTTTATTGATGGTAAATAGAAAGAGATAGTCATATAAAACTTTTCACTTTCCACGTTCCACATTAAGGCTGCGTTCCCACTATACGCGTCACGCGTTGCGTCACGACGCCGCGTCATGAGTTATCCAAGCAAAACGTTTCATTTTATGACGTCAATTATTCTCAAATTCAACTGTGGCTGTGTTCCACTTATCGCTCACAACGCTCGCGAGCATCATTTCGTCCTTGTTTAACATTTGACAAATAGTCCAGTCAAATTAGACCAAAAAAACGCTTTTGCTCGGAAGTAAAGCGGGATCAGTGAAACCTTTTTAGAGTTGTTGGGGGTATGTAGAAGAGCTTATTTCTGAGTTCTCGGGTTAATCGGACCGATGGGTTTTTAAGGGGAAGAGGGAGAATACAAAATTTCGTTTTTTCGCAATTTAATCGAAATATGACCAGTATGAAACTTGTACAAGATAAAAATACCTATACCATTAACTGTAATTAAATCACATCGAAATTCATTGAAAGTTGCATTCTGTAGAAAGCCCAAAAGTCAGTCAAACGGTATACGAAGGTCAATTAAATTAATATAATCGTTCAATTTTATTAAATGTAGCAATGTTAACATTTAATGTAGACAAATATTGATTTTAGGTTAGGGTCTTCACAAAATAAATTGTAGGGCTTTAACTCTTAACTAGCACGCGGGATGTCAAACACCCCAAAACCCATCAGACAGCACACAATATCCTATGGATGTCCATATTATGTCCAGAATGCCCATGGACGTTATATAAATATTTAAAGGTATTGGTGCTATCGGGGAACGAATTTCGTCAAGTTTAGGCATCTTACAGTAAAATTGATTATCCCTGACTTAAACATAAAATAAAAATGAGTTTTATAAAAATCAAGATTTTAATTCAGAAAAAAAGAACACAGGCGATCATGAAAATAAATACCTTTTTTTTAAATACCCACTATTATACAATCATACTTTTTTTCGTAAAGTACTCTATCTCAAGAACATCGTGTAAAATTTTTATCAAAAAATATTTATTTTTGACTGAGATGTTTTTTTAGCAAAACAAGCTATTTTTTATAACAAATTTTTTTGAAGCCTTAAAACTAAAAATTTCATAATTTAGGCTAATGGTTATTATTTTCCAGTGTTCAATGTATGTACTTGATTTTTTTCAAGCCTATTGGAGGGCTTCCATTTTGCCGTATCCAACGTTCAAAGTGTGTGAGGTGTACAACACCCCGTGTGCAGATAATGTTCGATCATGGACGTGTGCTAGTTAAGGGTTAAAAGAACTACAAAATGAGGGGTTAGTAAATCATGTACGGTCAAAATTCGCCGTTATTTCGAAAAAACGAAATTTTTCATTCCCCCTGCTCTCTCCTTAAAAACCCATCGGTCCGATTAACCCGACAACTCAGAAATAAGCTCTTCTACATCCCCCCAACAACCCTAAAAAGGTTTCATTGATTCCGCTTCACTTCCGAGCTCAAATGTCTAATTTGACTGGACTAAAACAACAAGGATGAAATGATTCCACGAGCGTTGCGAGCGATAAGTGGAACGCACCCTGTGATTGAGTCCCAGTCTACAATAGGTATTTTAAGCCCTAAGCCCTAAGAAATTGACCAATCACAGTCAATTATTTTCCTTAAATTCAACTATGATTGAACAATTTCTTAAGGTTTAGGGCTTAAAACATCTATTGTAGACCGGGACTGAACAATTTCTTAAATGCCCATCTACAATAGGTGTTTTAAGCCCTAAAGCCCTAAGAAATTGACCAATCACAGTCAATTATTACACTAAAAGTGCACGTCTGCAATAATCATTTTTCACAGATAACTTTTTTGTTTAGAGTCTAAACTTAATTTTGACAACGGTATCGTATTTTTATATGTAATCCGCTAGCCACGCCACAGTCTTTTTGTAACAATGCATTGTAGAATTTTTATATAAAGCGAATGTTTTCGCAAGTTGAGGTTAAAACAAGTTTCGGTATTACAGACGACTATAGGATTCCCTTAAGGGTCGACAGGAGTAACACTACCGACCTCTGTCGGGTTGCTTAGCTGCGAGTCCGTATTTTATTTATTATAAATTTTTTGAGAGCAAAAATGGAAAATCCGGCTATGTACATATACATACAAATAAATAGTGCTATTTGACATATACATAGTGCTCGAAAATTTCTAGCATCAAGTTTGATAGTGAGTTCGGTTTTCCGTGTAGTGACACCTATTGTAGATGAGCACTAAGGCTTAGAGCTTAAAACACCTATATGAGCCGTGAAAGGCCTTCACACGTATAAATGCAGAATAAACAGTGACACACAGGCAATAGACACAGAGTTTCCGTCACGTTGGAAATTCTGTGCCTATTGCCTGTTGCCATCGACGATTCGTCGGTGCTGTTGCCAACCAATCATAGCATTCGAATTTTTTAGGTTGTAATTAACGATTTTTTGGTTATTTCCTGTTCCTGTTGCCTGGCATTGTGCACCTCTATGAAGTTGGCCGGACAACTTCAACGTATCGAACTTTCATTAATTGGAATCGATTGGTGGTCGTTTGGTGGTCTTTGGTAGTCTAGTCCGATCGTTTGGTGGTTAGTCATTTTCTTGTAAAATAAAAATGAAATTTAGCCGGACAATTTTTATTTTTCAACCAATTTAACTTTTTTATAGCTCATTCGACGCGGAATCGTTTGGTGGTCACGAATATCATCATAAAAACGTTTGGTGGTCAACCGTTTTCCTAGAAAATAGAAAAAACCGTATGCGCGTAATGCCGGACATATCACCTCTGTGCCACTAGTCGGAACAATTGTATTTATCACCCAAATTGACTTTGATAGGGCTCAATCGACGCGGAATCGTTTGGTGGTTACGAATATCGTAATTAAAACGTTTGGTGGTCAATGGTTTTCCTGAGAAATAGAAAAAAACCGTACTCTCACACCATTAGTCGCATGACTCCGTGACGTTGGCCGGTAATTTAATGGATAAACATTATTTATTAATCAAATTGACTTTCATACGGCTCAATCGACGCGGAATCGTTTGGTGGTTACGAATATTGTCATTAAAACGTTTGATGGTTAATCGTTTTCTTAAGAAATAGATAAAACCGTACTCTCACGCCATTGGTCGTACGACTCCGTGACGTTAGCTCGGTAATTTGATGATGGATAAACATTATTTATCAATCAAATTGACTTTCATACGGCTCAATCGACGCGGAATCGTTTGGTGGTCACAAATATCGTCATTAAAACGTTTGGTGGTTAATCGTTTTCTTAAGAAATAGATAAAACCGTACTCTCACGCCATTGGTCGTACGACTCCGTGACGTTAGCTCGGTAATTTGATGATGGATAAACATTATTTATCAATCAAATTGACTTTCCTGGCTCAATCGACGCGAAATCGTTTGGTGGTCACAAATATCATAATAAAAACGTTTGGTGGTCAACCGTTTTCTTAGAAAATAGAAAAAACCGTATGCGCATAATGCCGGACATATCACCTCTGTGCCACTAGTCGGAACAATTGTATTTATCACCCAAATTGATTTTGATAGGGCTCAATCGACGCGGAATCGTTTGGTGGTCACGAATATCGGAATTAAAACGTTTGGTGGTCAATGGTTTTTCTAAGAAATAGAAAAAACCGTACTCTTACGCCATTGGTCGCATGACTCCGTAACGTTGTTGGCTCGGTAATTTGATAAATAAACATTATTTATCAATCAAATTGACTTTCATACAGCTCAATCGACGCGGAATCGTTTGGTGGTCACGAATTATGGTCCGGCATTATGCGCATACGGTTTTTTATATTTTCTGAGAAAACGGTTAACCACCAAACGTTTTACTGATTATATATTCGTGACGACCATTACGACCAATGGCGTGAGAGTACGGTTTTATCTATTTCTTAGGAAAACCATTGACCACCAAACGTTTTAAATGATGATATTCGTGACCACCAAACGATTCCGCGTCGAACGAGTTGTATGAAAGTTAATTTGATTGATAAATAATGTTTATCCATCAAATTACCGAGCTAACGGCACGGAGTCGTACGACCAATGGCGTGAGAGTACGGTTTTATCTATTCCTTATACTAATACGTTTACGCGAGCGTTTAACTTACGATATATCACTCGTTTACGCGGAGTAAATTATCGCAAGTTACTACAAAATCCCGTTTACGCGAAGGAAAATCCCGTTTACGCGAAGGAATTATCGTAAGTTACTACAGAAGTAACGCTCGCGTAAACGTAGTATTAGAAAAACGATTGACCACCAAACGTTTTAATGACGATATTCGTGACCACCAAACGATTCCGCGTCGATTGAGCCGTATGAAAGTCAATTTGATTAATAAATAATGTTTATCCCTCAAATTACCGAGCCAACGTCACGGAGTCATGCGACCAATGGCGTGAGAGTACGGTTTTTTTGTATTTTTCAGGAAAACCATTGACCACCAAAACGTTTTAATTACGATATTCGTGACCACCAAACGATTCCGCGTCGATTGAGCCCTATCAAAGTCAATTTGGGTGATATATAAATACAATTGTTCCGACTAGTGGCACAGAGGTGATATGTCCGGCATTACGCGCATACGGTTTTTTCTATTTTCTAGGAAAACGGTTGACCACCAAACGTTTTTATGATGATATTCGTGACCACCAAACGATTCCGCGTCGAATGAGCTATAAAAAAGTTAAATTGGTTGAAAAATAAAAATTGTCCGGCTAAGTTCACACCGGAAATTTCATTTTTATTTTACAAGAAAACGACTAACCACCAAACGATCGGACTAGACTACGACCACCAAACGACCACCAATCGATTCCAATTAATGAAAGTTCGATACGTTGAAGTTGTCAGACTACGGATTGGGATTGAGATTGGATTGAAATTTAATCAATCAGAACAGAAAAAACTGACCTCAAGTTTAGTAAACTTTGCGCTCTGATTGGTCAAAATTCAATCCAATCTCAATTCCAATCCGTAGTCTAAATACGGGCATAACGTCAATAAGGGCTCATGCACAATACTGACAGGTAGCGGCGTCGTCACTTGTGAAATGATCAATTTGTTAATTTTTTAATAAAGATGCAATAAATCATTAAGGTAATGATGGAGCAACGCGTAGCAATTAAGGAGCAATCGTTTTATGTTGGATATACTTGCAGAAGACTGTGAGAAATGTATTTTTCCAAGAAAATAAACAGTTCTTTGCTAAAATATCATACAAAATTAATTATACAAATAGAGCAATTGAAAGTCCCAATAGAGCAAAGCAAGAAATAGTTATTCTACCAAAAATCAATAGGAAATGTTGTCTAAACTCTTTGAGATATAGTTATGAACAATGGAGCTATTATATTACGTTTGAATATTTCCGCCAATGGCTGCCGAGCCATAGTTACAATGGCGGCCGATAAGTGGCGGCGGCGTCACTTGTGAAATGATTAATTTGTTAATTTTTCAATAAAAATGCAATAAATCATAAAAATTATGATGGAGCAATAAGGAGCAATTAAGGAGCAATCGTTCTATATGCCGGATTTAATTGCATAGAGTTATTAGAAATATGTTTTTGAGTGAAAATTATAAATTTTACGTTTTTTTTTTAAATATCTTAAAAAATAATAATTTTAAAAAGGGAGCAATTGTTGATTCTGAGGGAGCAATTAGGGAGCAATCGTTTGAGCTTTAGTTTATTAAAAAATATAAACTTGCAGCGCCAACTTATTTCCGGTATTGGCGACGCCAGAGAGAAGGATGAGAGGCGCAATGACGGCGATTTTCTTGGGACGCTTTTGCAGGCCGTACAGTAGCGCCACACATCCACTTTCAGGAATTGGAACTACGAGTCACATCCACTTTTCGATGCTGTCGATGAGAATTTGGTTCATGTCCGTGCTATGTATACATCCACTTTTCGATATTGTCGGTCTTTGGTGGTTCGTGTTGTCATAAACCACCAAAGACTGACAATGGCGACAATATCGTGTCGACACAAACCACCAAAGACCGACAATATCGAAAAATGGATGTATACATAGCACGGACATGAACCAAATTCTCATCGACAGCATCGAAAAGTGGATGTGACTCGTAGTTCCAATTTCTGAAAGTGGATGTGTGGCGCTACTGTACGGCCTGCAAAAGCGTCCCAAGAAAATCGCCGTCATTGCGCCTCTCATCCTTCTCTCTGGCGACGCAAAGATTCTCCCCAGCGCGCCTGGTGGCCGCATGTTGAACTGACGTAAAAAACCAATCTTTGATTACTTTTAATGTGATATATATATTTTTTTTTTTTTTTTTTAGATTAATAATAAACCAACAAACGTTAAAATTAGACCAACAATCATCAGCAAACGATTACGCATCGATTAGGCTTTTTTTAAATTAAAAATAAAATTGTTTCGTTAACTTAACGCTAATTTTTCTTTTTTAATTTAAAAAAAAAATTAAGAACCAACAAACGTTGCAATTAGGCCAACAATCACCAACAAACAATCAACAAACGATAAAAAAAATAATAATAAAGTCGAAGTCGACCGGCTAAAGTTACCGGAGCTTGTGAGTTTGTATTTGTACATACTCCTTATCTCTATACTTTATGGTTGATCGCATTTAGGTTGCAGTACCACAGTATATACAGTAGCGCAACTCTCCCGATTTCAGCGTGTACGAAATTCAACTGCACATGCGCGAGCTAAGTAGATAACCAATCACAGAACTGATCTTCTGTCGCATTTCCTCTCTCTATTTCTTCTATAGCGCTTTCTCTCTTACCTATATAGCGGTTAAAATTGGCGGTAACAGACATCTTACAGAAGTGAAGTGTGCGAGAAATCGGAGTTAGACGTGAAAGATAGAGAAAGTGAGCAGGAGTATTCAGTGTTTAGTGTTAAGTGTTCAGTGTTCAGTGTTCAATTACATAAAGAGTGAAAGAAATAAAACTTAAAATTGACAGTTAACCAAGAAAAATTGTATTTAGTCTTAGAGAGAATAGTTAATCTGTATATAAATAATATTGTACAGATTTTCTATTCTCTTTTAAAAAGCACTTTTGATCTTAGCTTTGTTGCAGGTGCTGCTTCTTGGAAGACAGGAAAAATATCGAAAAAGATGAATCGTAAATCAAGTTTATGGTGTGTTGCGAAGAAGTGCAACAATAATAGTACGGAGAAAAGACACTTTTTTTTATTTCCTAAGGAACATGATAGGTACAATTTGGTTTTAATTATCATTTTTTAAAGCATGTATATAATTTTATATAGATATATTGAATCTACACACATAATTCAATATTTTCATATTTTCCTAAAATCTATCTATATATATGTAATATATTTTTTATGTTAATAACAAATTGGCATAACATTTTTAGATGGTTGCAATGGATACATGCATCCGGAAGACTCGACTTGCAAGTGATGGGCCCAGAATATGGTCATCGCAACTATCGACTATGCCACTTAAGGTTTATATTGAAATTAACTGTCATATACCATTTTTTATAACTATATGTATTTTGTATGTGTGTGTGTGTGTGCGTGCGTCATATATATCTACATGCACGGGTTTATTGTTTCGTCTCTTAGGCTTAAGGTTTCTTGAAATTAACTCATAACATTTTTTGTAACTGTGTACTTTGTATGTGTATGTGTGTGTCATTTATATAGCTATATGCATGGATTTATTGTTTCATCTTTTAGATTTAATGTTTCTTGAAATTAACTGTCATGTAAAACTTTTTATATATAACTATGTACTTTGTGCGCGTCTCATACATCCATATGCATGTGTTTATTGTTTCGTCTTTTAGGTTTAAAGTTTCTTAAAGTTGATTGTTACATACAATTTGTTATATGCACAATATGTATAGTTTTTAACTATAGTTTTTTTGTAATATATTCGTATAATTGTGTTAATATAAAATATAAAATAAGATATTTATCTTTATTTTTAAATCTTGCTATCTAATATTTTGTTTATAACGTAAATAGGTGTCTGTGCTTCTCGCGCAAGGAGTCATAATTGCCGCATAAATAAATAGAAGACTACAAAGAAGACGGAGCATTTCCCCATTGCATAAATGTGCATCTTTTACATACTTAAATTAAGTATCATGGCAAGTATATTGGCAGGTTAAAGAAGAGAGATTTTATTTTTTTTTTGCACTTTCTTTTGTTTTATATCAAAATTTGGATCAAATAGCAATATGGGTGCTTACGAAGAAACGCTCCGAGTCAGAATTGGGTCAGAGGTACGCACGCCTCTCTATGATCCAATAAGTATTTCATGTTCTGCCCTAATCTGTCTCAAATAGCGAGCTCCGGTAACTTAACCGGTCAACTTCGACTTTATTAATTTTTATATTTTTTTATTGTTTGTTGGTTGTTTGTTGGTGATTGTTGGCCTAATTACAACGTTTGTTGGTTCTTAATTTTTTTTTAAATTTAAAAAGAAAAATTAGCATTAAGTTAGCCGGAAAAATTTTATTTTTAATTTCAAAAGCTTAATCGATGCGTAATCGTTTGCTGATGATTGTTGGTCTAATTTTAGCGTTTGTTGGTTTATTATTAGTCTTAAAAACAAAAAAAAACGAAAAATTATCTCACATATTAAAGTAATCGAAGATTGGTTTATTTGCTTACGACTTTTAAGCTTTATTTCTATCAATTTAAGGCTAACATCTATAAAACTGCCATATGAATACGGGCCTTAACATCGGCAGAAAATCGCGAAATTGAAGAAATATAAGTTTATAAGTTCTACTTTGAACATAAAATTGTGCTTAAAATGGATTAATTATGAATTTATCATTTTCTTCCCATGAACTCTTCATTCAAGACGCCTAATTGTCAAAGTACGTATAAAATAAATGTCAAACTTACCATATGTGCTAAAAAAATGATAGAATGAAGTATATCATACCTAAAGCCTGATCTACAATGTGCTCTTTGCTTTCTGTTTTTTGCTCTTAACCTGTTTGCGACTATCCCGTATTTCGCAATTGCGTCGCGTAACGCGATGTTTTTTGTTCTCTGTCGCCTAAGATAAAAATTGACGAACTTCAGAAGAGACAAGAAACATCACGTTACGCGACGGAATTGCAAAATACGAGATAGTCGCAAAGAGGTTAAGAGCAAAAAACAGAAAGCAAAGAGCACATTGTAGATCAACCTTAAATGTGATCACTTAAAAACATGATACAGTGTTTCATGATATGCGCATTATGTGTTGGCGTAAGAACTGAAATTTAAATAAGTTGTATTTTTATAAATAAAGATTATTTATGTGATCATTAAGAATATATATTATTTTATAAAAATATAAGCTTCAACCTGATTGAATTTACATAAAATTGAAGAGAATTCTCGTATTCATACGTGAATATACGTTTCCTAGTAGAATTCTCTTGAAAAAAAAACCTACTTCTCCAATGTATAATGCTTCCGTTTCTCACTTGTGGAAAGTGTTTTACTGTAAAAAATATAGATTTGTTTGAAGTAACAAAACGTCATTTTTTTTAAGAACCTTATTATTTCATACAATTTTCATAAAGATCCTAATGTTCATGTCTTTTACAATAAATAAGTACTATATGTATATCAGGTCTATATTCCACTTCTTAGCAAGAACTATTCTTACAAATTATCTGCACAAGTTTCTTAAAATATAATTTACATACTAGGAACTCGAACTGGAGCTTTACGTTACATTGAAGTGCTATATGCATTAGCAAACAGTATGTTTATATATAGTGAAACCGAATCTATAAGCAATATAATACATATACAGAGTAAGAGTTAGAGAATAGAATTAAATTCGCAGTTTACAAATAGTTTTGATTTACATAGATGTTAGCCTTAAATTGATAGAAATAAAGCTTAAGTCGTAGGCAAATAAACCAATCTTCGATTATACTTTAATATGTAAGATAATTTTTCGTTTTTTTTTTGTTTTTAAGACTAATAATAAACCAACAAACGCTAAAATTAGACCAACAATCATCAGCAAACGATTACGCATCGATTAGGCTTTTTTGAAATTAAAAATAAAATTTTTCCGGCTAACTTAATGCTAATTTTTCTTTTTAAATTAAAAAAAAAATTAAGAACCAACAAACGTTGTAATTAGGCCAACAATCACCAACAAACGACCAACAAACAATAAAAAAATATAAAAATTAATAAAGTCGAAGTTGACCGGCTAAGTTACCGGAGCTCAAATAGCGACCGGGACGACCGGATCATTCAAACACGGCTCTCTAAGCTGTTACAAATATGTACAACCTAACCAAGATGTTATAAGAATTAATTAAGATATTGGACTTCGTCACGAGTCACGAGCCTATTGTAAAGGTATAAACCGTTCTTCAAGAGGTAAGTATTACATATATTTAATAATATATGCAATATATATATATATATATATATATAATAAATACATATAAAATATATGTATTTTTTTCTTTAGATTACTTTATCGGGATATTGGATTCTTATATACTGTTGTTTAAGAGGTAACTGTTACGTATATTTAATAATATATGCATAATATATATAATAAGTACATATAGGTACTTGTGTAATATATATACTCTTTCCTTCAGATTTATTTACCGGGATGTTGGACTCATCGTCACGAGTCACGAGTCTACTTTAGGAATATGTACTGTTGTTCAAGAGGTAACTGTTACGTATATTTAATAATATATGCAATATATATAATAAATACATATAGGTACTCGTATAATATATGTACTCTTTCCTTCAGATTTATTTACCGGGATGTTGGACTCATTGTCACGAGTGACAAGCCTTCTTTAGAAGTGCCGTTCTTCAAAAGGTAACTATCTACGATTATTGTAATGTAAAGTAAGGCTAATAGCATAACTTACAATTTATGTTAATGTACGTATATGGAACAATATTATATTGAAATACCTACTAAATGCTAATTGAAGATGTTAAAATTTTAATACACACACACACATGCGTTTCAATATCTACAATTAGCATTTATTACATCTGAATATGTATTATTTTGTTATGTATATGTAAATTTATATTAACGGTTTGCATGTACAGCTGTATTTTGTATTATTGATAAGATGTTATTTATATTTACATGCAGCATTTATAAAGAATTATCTTTATTTCTTATTATATTATATTTTTTTATGTTCGTTGCTTTACAAATATTTTATAATAATAAATAATTTACAAAAATATTAATGTTTGTACATATACAGGAAGCAAAAATGGATCTTGTTGATATGTGGCAGTTATTTTTTGATGAATACTATGAAGACCAAGAAGATTATGTAGCATTAATTCGAGAGCGGCATGTAAAAATTCAAAATTTTTATGAGGATGTTGTCAGAGCATATTCCTTAAATGGTAACAAGATTTCTTTGAATTATTATATATTATTTGAACAATATATATTACAATAACTGGAATTATTATATATTATTTGAACAATATTACAATAACTGGGTAGGAAAAATTGTTAATTAAATTACATTATTTTATAATTATTAACTTTGATAATAAGGCATTGTTTTGTTGCTGCATTCTGTTTATATTTCTTATTTAAAGTTGAAAATTAACGATTTTATCGGAAGTAAATAAATTATAATCAATATTTTCACTACATTAAGAATCACAAATTAAATGTCAAAGACGAAATAGTAATAATTATCATAATCTGTGAGGTATAACATATTTTGAGAAAATCCTAGTTACGTAAAAAATAATAATATTCTTGAAATATACACGTAAAACTGATAAAAATATAAACAGAATTTATGGAATATTAATTTGTTTCTTTTCTAGATTTTAAGACACATTTTCGTGTCGAAAAAATTACATTTGAACTGCTAGTTCAAGATTTTGGACCACTATTATATTCGGATCGAGGTCCTAAAGAAATATCTCTTGACAAGCAAATTGCAATGTCATTATGGTTTTTCGGAAATCAGGAAGTGTATAGGTGAGTAATTTCATAGTATTTAAAGACATATAATACATGTCAGGTTCCTTAATAAATGATTAATGTAATTACAAAAAGGGTTCAATTACATAATTGTTATTTAAATCTTATAACTGTTATTAAAAACAAGTACATTATTATTTTCATTATTAACGTACGTTATATTAATTCAATTAGAATAAATTTTAATTTATTCAATTACCCCGGTTTACAATAGGTGTAGTAAAGCCGTTAGCTTTTAGCTTTAAACCTAATTTTGTTGTAATTTTCAGATAAAGCGTACTACCTGTTTTTCACGCTATGATAATTTGTCATACAGCTTACACCTTAGTGATCAGATTATATTTTATTACTTTTGACAACGTGAAAAATGCATTTTGCCAGAAATGACGTCAAAGTTTTGAACTTAATAGAACAAAATAACAACATACTATACCTATTGTGGACCTGGGATAACAGTTCCATTAGTTTCATTCAATAAACATATATGTATCTTAAAGTAAATTTGATTAATAATAAAATATTTTATTTTGTTTATTTTAATCAGTTGGGATTAAAAATTACTGTTGAAAATTATATTACTCCTTTTATTATTTTACTGAATTTCAGATGTATAGCAGACCGATTTGGTGTGTCTAAAGACACTGTATGGAGGTCTGTATTAAAAGTATCAGAAGCATTGTCCGCTAACGTACACAATTATATTAAATGGCCTAACCCGTTTGAAATGGACCACTCTCAGCAAAAATTTGCACATATATAGCTGGTTTACCTGGTGTAATTGGTGCCATTGATGGATGTCACATCCAGATTAGTGCTCCCACAATAAATCCACATTGTTATGTAAACAGGAAAGGCTATCATTCTCTACTTCTACAAGGAATTTGTGATACTTCATTAAAATTTATAGATGTTTTTGCTGGGATCTGTGGAAGTGTCCATGATTCCCGAGTTTGGAACATGAGCGATATTAGACGTGTAATAGTTGAAAATGATCATAGATACTTCCAAGATTATTATTACCTTCTTGCTGATGCTGCATATCCATTAACTAATCGTATGCTCACACCATATCGCGACAATGGCCATCTCCAACAATGGCAAATAAATTATAATACTAAACATTCCAAAACTCGTGTTGTTATCGAACGGGCGTTTGGTATGTTATTAGGCAGATTTCGGAAATTAAAATATATATATGCATATAATACAGAGTTTATACCTCTCATAATTCTTGCATGTTGTATTTTACATAATATTTGCATCAATAACGAGGACGAAGTACTAATTGAACCTAATGTGCATGTAAACATCGATGAGATTGGCCTTGCAGACTTAGAAGGGAATGTAAAACGAGACACGTACTATTGCGCACATGTTACATAACATGTAATATACAGGAATGTCTGAGGATAAGTAGTGAGAAACATGCATTCGCAATATATATATATATATACATTCGCAATATATACATTCGCAATATATATATATCGCGCAATATATATATTGCGAATGTATGTTTCTCACTACTTATCCTCAGACATTCCTGTATATTACATGTTATGTAACATGTGCGCAATAGTACGTGTCTCGTTTTACATTTCCTTCTAAGTCTGCAAGGCCAATCTCATCGATGTTTACATGCACATTAGGTTCAATTAGTACTTCGTCCTAGTTATCGATGCAAATATTATGTAAAATACAACATGCAAGAATTATGAGAGGTATAAACTCTGTATTATATGCATATATATATTTTAATTTCCGAAATCTGCCTAATAACATACCAAACGCCCGTTCGATAACAACACGAGTTTTGGAATGTTTAGTATTATAATTTATTTGCCATTGTTGGAGATGGCCATTGTCGCGATATGGTGTGAGTAGAGAGCCTCTAGGAGAGAGAGGCGACAACGGGTCATGTGACCAGCCATTCCGTGATTGGCTAGCAACATTATTGAGGGGGGCAAAGGCGAGATTGCGACGTCAATGCAGAAGAGCGTAGGAGGGGGTTAGCGCAGGCAGGTTAAGTCAGGTTAAGTTGAGGTAAACACGCCGCATGGTCATCCGCGCGTGAGTGACTGAGTGACAAAATTAACATCAATTCAACGAAGGAACGGTAAGTTTTTATTTAGCAAAAGTTGAAAAAATATAAAGAAAATTATTAAAATATTATTTACGTGCTATAATAATATTACAAAGCTATATGCGAAATCTGCTGCACAGAACAAAAGTGTCATTATTTTTTTAAACCGAGTATATTGCAGATTCTTGATGAATAGTGTAGTTAAAAAATAAATAAATACTACAGTACAGTACTAATTTATTGTTTTTGTATTACAGGCACTAATCATGCCATCGAGATGCACCGCATTTAAGTGCAGTAACAACAGCAATGACGGCTACGCACTTGTAACATATCCGCAAAATGAGTCGCTGAGACAGAAATGGATCGCTGCGGTTGGAAGAGGAAAGAGCTGGTCACCTAATAATACTCAAAAACTTTGCGAGGTTAGTAACAATATGCAGTATGCTCTGACTTTGCACTTCGGAAGATAAATAGATGTAACCACGTAATCTACTGTTAGACTGAAGTATATATTTGTGATTTCCTTTCTCTAGATACACTTCCAACCATCAGAAATAAAATTTGTCGCTGGGCGTAAACAAGTAAAACTTGGTGCAGTTCCTTCACGGTTTTGTACGTGCAGTATAAGAAAAAAACGAAATATCTTACATCTACATCAAGATGGCTGTGTGCAGACTTGCAAACCACTAACCAAAGAAGATCTACAAACGAAGTCTCAAGAAATTGAAGACGATGCGCAGCCGATAGTTCACAGCCGTGATTTCGCAAAGTTTGCAGCAGACCGCAGCTTGCGGGTTGGCAGGTGTCCCTTGCTTAATCGCCGCGATCACGCCTAGAATCTCGAGTCACTGCATTTTTTTCCGACGAGAGGAAATATTGTGAAATGCTATTATTTATAGGGAGCGAGGTCGCGAAGTGATTTAACGTATTATACCGGACGTTCAATCTGAGATATACGTAACGCTTGTCATTTAATTATTAACTTTGCTAACGTTATTTATTGTCTCAATTATTTTTTTAGTTACTTTTAAAGGAATACCAGGAAATAGTGGTGAGAAAAATTAGAAAAAAATGTAGCATAGAAAATAATTATTATCACAATTAGGCGAATTCATGCCTATAAAAAGATATGTTAATAAGAAATATTCGAATTTTTTTATGTTAACGCTAATCTAAGATCGCTCGATACGTAATAATCACGCGAGAATCTCGTCGCGCCTCTTTCAGAATGATAACATGATAACATAATGTATACATAAAGCAACATAAAGAGACATGGAAAATTGACGTTAGAAGTGTCCGACGCACGTTAACCAGCATAAGTGCCGGAAATCTGTGCGCGGTCGGCCGTACAATTTATTATCTCGATGTAATACGTCGACGAGCGTAGCGAGAGTTTTGCGTGACGATATTTGTCGTGCGAATGGATGTGTTACGAGACAGCTTAATAACATGATCGCGTGACATTTCAATAATAATACCTACCGCCATTTCCCTTTTAGTTATAATGATAGGATATCGATAGGGCAGAAATGAAGAGAAGTGAAAACGAGAATGCGAATTCACCGAGGAACACCATAATAAAGGAAAATGTACAATTGCGGAATGAAATGAAAGGAACTGTGGAAGAAGTGGTAAAAGTAAATGAGAAGATAAAAAATAAAATCGAGTGTTTACTTATCAAAAGCAACAAGCTTAAAACATCGAAATAGCAATAGAAATAAATAATTCAAATTCTTATATTATAATCGCTGATAAATCATTGCACACGTATTGAATAACATAAATTAAAGAAAGTGTCATATTGTAAACGTATACGTGTTATAGGAACATATTTTTCATTATTATATTATCTATCAGTCAATAATATCGTGTGTTACTTAAACAAACTATAAAAACATAGCAATAGAGATAAACTATTCGAATCCTTACATTGTAATCGCTAATAAATCATTGCACACGTATTGAATAACATAAATTAATTAAAGTGTCATATTGTAAACGTACGTATTATAGGAACATATTTTTCATTATTATATTATCTATCAGTCAATAATATCGTGTATTACTTAATACCCGTTTTCACTAACGCCGTTTAACTTGAACCTTAGTTTAATTCACTCTTTGTCTCTTTCTCCTTTAAAAATAGACAAAGAGTGAATTGAGCTAAGGTTCAAGTTAAACGATGTTGGTGAAAACGAGCATCATAAACAAACTGAAAACGTAGCAATAGAGATAAACTATTCAAATCCTTACATAACTGCTAATAAATCATTGCACACGTATTGAACATAACTTAAACGTACAATATGGCATAATATTATACAATATTGTTTCATTAGTTTGTACCAATTAAGTTCTTTGGAATTGTGGCTGTTCGTTTTACTGGATTGAAATTATCAGCTAAAAGTCTTGAGCCCATGCTCTTGCTGCCAAAGGCAGATGTATTATTCTTATTGACAGAAATGCTGCTTAATTCTAATGATATCTGACGCAATCTCATGCTACAATATCTGGAAATTAAAAGATCTTTCCTATTATGACAAGTGCTAATGGTGAAATTACTTAATTCGTTTTTCAAATGGTGTTCCAATTTTGCTTTCAATGCTTGTCCTACATCTTTGAGTTGATTCTTTATGCCTTTCAGAATTAATTCTATTGCTTTCAAAAGTTGAAATACCTCATCTGAGACCGAAACAAGAGCTCCCTCCAGAAATTCACAAGCTTTTACAAAGCCGCCTCTGGGATGCAGACCTGGACCTGAATGCAATAGTTTTGAGTAACAATCAGTGCACTTTATTCGCTGCTTAAGCTTGAACACAACGTAGCCACACATTTTGTATAAGATTTCTTCCTCCTCGTCCGTTAAACATCCAGTTGCATTCAACTGTGGGAACATAATTGACGGTGAAGTATCAGTTTCTTCTGGTTTTCTATTTCTTGACATCAGGTCAATCAACGTTGGAGATCCATCAAAGTTATAGCTGGAGCTACTTATCGACACAGCTTTACGTGATATGGCCAATTGTTTCAGACGATTTTTACATTCCAGAGCAGAGGGTTTTGGCCGTTGTATACGAATGTTGGAAAATTCATTTTCAATGCAGTCCTGACTAAAGCGGGCTAAACATAAAAAATCCAATGATTTCGTTTGAAGTAACATCTCTTGAATTTCTAATATAGCTTCCAAACACATAATCATATGTGTGAGAGTGACTTTTCAATCTCCTTCAATCGTTGCATTTCTGAAGATAGAAATAAATAAGCGAATAGTTTCTATTGCTGTATGATAACAGTTCATCTTATTAAAACTCAATGCAAACAATCTGTCACGTGAAGTCATTATCTTGAATAAGTGTCTTAACATTAAAATAAACCAAGCTGTTGTCTCCATTACTGAGTCATTCATAGTTTCACTGAGACGAAAAAGAGCTCCTGCTGTTTGAGGGCTGATAGTGTAGCTGGGTCACCTTCATTTTATTGAAATGATTAGGTTTTAAATCCTTCTTCTTCAAATTCGGATTAAATTTCAGATCCATATCAGATTGTTTATCTTCAAGCCACTCTACATATCTCATATCTACTGCTTGTGATTGTAAATTATACTTATTAACAACATCTTCAGGTAATAGAATAACACCAACTTTCATTAACATTTTTTTCAAATTCTTGAAAGTATGAATAAAATCTGGAATGGCATACAAATTTCTTGAAGAGTTGAATGGATGAGGAATGCTGTATACCATTTTGTTTTTTCTGCAGCTGAATCCAAGTTCATTTAAGATGCCACGATTACCCATATCGCAAACTAAACAGATCACAACAAGGCCATTCCTTTCACATTGTTCTAATATGTTCAGTATAATTTTCTTGATACTCTTGTTATGTGTCTGTAAAGGTGTAAAGTGGTATGCTACAATCTGCTTCCATCTTTTACATACTCCGCTGAGAAGAAAAGCCATTAACTTAGATGCTATCGTTCGAGGTAAACCAGGTAGAGTGGTGTATCCAATGTAAGTCTTACTGTTCCAATCAAAATCTATTTTTTCACGGATGCTCATTTCATCGAAAACCAAACAGCAGAACTTGTGAATTTCATCTAAATGCTCTCCCATTTCTTTAAGTAGGGCAAAAATGTCTGTCAAAACTCCTGGTTCAAAAGAGATGTTCTCTATACTCCGTTGTAAAGTCCTGACTGAAGGAAAGGGAGCAACAACTTCTCTTACATAATTGTAACCTGTAGTGCCACAAGTAAAACGCAAGGCCAGCCCTTTTAGCACTGTTTCTTTTGACCATTTTAAACCTCTACTTTGCCCAGTTTTTAAAGCTGTCCATTGATCCTCAGCCAACACTTTTTGCGTAAGTTGTAAACGTTCATTTAGTACTTTAACCTGTTGTTTTAGTTTATAATTTTCTTCGTATACGTTTGTATCCACAACTTCTACATCAATTCTTTCAGTCTTCTCGTTTACTTTTACTACTTCTTCCACAGTTCCTTTCATTTCATTCCGCAATTGTTCATTTTCTTTTATTATAATGCTCCTCGGTGAATTCGCATTCTCGTCCATTGGTTGCATTTCATCCATTTGCTCAACAATTTCTTGAGACGTAGTAGGTTGTACATTTTCTTTAGTTAGTGGTTTGCAAGTCTGCACACAGCCATCTTGATGTAGATGTAAGATATTTCGTTTTTTTCTTATACTGCACGTACAAAACCGTGAAGGAACTGCACCAAGTTTTACTTGTTTACGCCCAGCGACAAATTTTATTTCTGATGGTTGGAAGTGTATCTAGAGAAAGGAAATCACAAATATATACTTCAGTCTAACAGTAGATTACGTGGTTACATCTATTTATCTTCCGAAGTGCAAAGTCAGAGCATACTGCATATTGTTACTAACCTCGCAAAGTTTTTGAGTATTATTAGGTGACCAGCTCTTTCCTCTTCCAACCGCAGCGATCCATTTCTGTCTCAGCGACTCATTTTGCGGATATGTTACAAGTGCGTAGCCGTCATTGCTGTTGTTACTGCACTTAAATGCGGTGCATCTCGATGGCATGATTAGTGCCTGTAATACAAAAACAATAAATTAGTACTGTACTGTAGTATTTATTTATTTTTTAACTACACTATTCATCAAGAATCTGCAATATACTCGGTTTAAAAAAATAATGACACTTTTGTTCTGTGCAGCAGATTTCGCATATAGCTTTGTAATATTATTATAGCACGTAAATAATATTTTAATAATTTTCTTTATATTTTTTCAACTTTTGCTAAATAAAAACTTACCGTTCCTTCGTTGAATTGATGTTAATTTTGTCACTCAGTCACTCACGCGCGGATGACCATGCGGCGTGTTTACCTCAACTTAACCTGACTTAACCTGCCTGCGCTAACCCCCTCCTACGCTCTTCTGCATTGACGTCGCAATCTCGCCTTTGCCCCCCTCAATAATGTTGCTAGCCAATCACGGAATGGCTGGTCACATGACCCGTTGTCGCCTCTCTCTCCTAGAGGCTCTCTAGGTGTGAGCATACGATTAGTTAATGGATATGCAGCATCAGCAACAAGGTAATAATAATCTTGGAAGTATCTATGATCATTTTCAACTATTACACGTCTAATATCGCTCATGTTCCAAACTCGGGAATCATGGACACTTCCACAGATCCCAGCAAAAACATCTATAAATTTTAATGAAGTATCACAAATTCCTTGTAGAAGTAGAGAATGATAGCCTTTCCTGTTTACATAACAATGTGGATTTATTGTGAGAGCACTAATCTGGATGTGACATCCATCAATGGCACCAATTACACCAGGTAAACCAGCTATATATGTGCAAATTTTTGCTGAGAGTGGTCCATTTCAAACGGTTATGATTCCTGTCATACCGACGAGATGCAGCGACTAACGACCATGCCCTGCGGCCACATGCGCATGCTCAGTGGTCGCACGCGCATGCAAAGTGAAATATAGCAGCTATTTTGAGTATTGAAAGGCATAAATAACTAATATATAGTCGAAATAGTTCACGCATACACTTCCACGCGAACCTAGATCCACCCCCACCCTCCCCCTGCTTTCGGGGGATGTGCGGTAGCCCGTTCCTTGTTTACGTGTATACTGTTTATGCATACACAATATATATGTCGAAATAGTTCACGCATACACTTTCCACGCGAACCTAGGTCCACCCCCACCCTCCCCCTGCTTTCGGGGGAGGTGCGGTAGCCCCTTTCTCGCTTACGTGTGTACTGTTTATGCACACACAATATATATGTCGCTACCGCACATCCCCCGAAAGCAGGGGGAGGGTGGGGGTGGACCTAGGTTTGCGTGGAAAGTGTATGCGTGAACTATTTCGACATATATATTGTGTATGCATAAACAGTATACACGTAAACAAGGAACGGGCTACCGCACATCCCCCGAAAGCAGGGAAGAGTGGGGGTGGACCTATGCGTGAACTATTTCGACATATATATTGTGTATGCATAAACAGTATACACGTAAACAAGGAACGGGCTACCGCACATCCCCCGAAAGCAGGGGGAGGGTGGGGGTGGACCTAGGTTCGCGTGGAAAGTGTATGCGTGAACTTTTCAATACTCAAAATAACTGCTATATTTTCCAAACTTTTTTTGTTTATAACTTTTTAACGAGTAACGAGCGACGGCTAAAACCTTCCGAAGGTCATTCAGGAGGGTGACCTTGACAACATATGTCAAGGTCAAGGTCATTGGGGCTGGGTCCGCTATTATACATATTTACCAAGTGTTTAAAGCGCGTCATCTAACTTATGTACAGTAGATTAAATGACGCTTTTTTTTAACAAAAATCACAACTTCTATAAAGCAGGACATACACACGTGTGTGTGTGCCCTCTGCTTTAACAAAAATCATTAAACAGATAAATCGTGCAGAATAACCAAGCATCTCGATTCAAGCAATTAGGTCTCACGCTTGGAGTTTCTTTAATTTAATTATGCGGGGGAAGCACACACACACACACACACACACACACACACACACACGGGGGGGGTGCGAGGGGGGGCCTTCGGCGAAATTATAAAGCACATGCATGCTTCCCACGCATAATTAAACTAAAGAAACTCTCAGCGTGAGACCTCCCTGCTGAAAATGACCGATTAAATCCGATTGGTTCCGTATTAAATTTGGTGAAATTGAATCGGAATGAATGCATTTTCAATCCGGTTAATCGGATGCCCGATTGGAAGTGAATCGGTTCTAATAACAAATCAATCGGAATCGTTTTTAATTCGGCATTTCTGGATTGATCTGAATCCGTCGTTATCAGTTTAATCGTATTAATGCACATCCATTTTAATCGGATGAATAAAATGAGCACATGAATCGTGTTGAATCCGCATCAATCGTAAAATTTTAATACAACACCGAAATCGGATTTAATGCGATATTTCCGAATTCATCTGAATCCGACTGAATCGGTTTCAATCGTATTAATGCCAATCCATTTTAATCAGGTGAATAAAGTGACCACATGAATCGTATTGAATCCGCATCAATTGTGAAATTTTAATAAATTTTAATAAATTTTAATGAAATCGCCTTCCCTCTTCCCGCTTCCCGCGTGTTTAGTTGTTCCCGTGTAGAAATTTGTTAGAGATGGCCACAGTATATACAGTAGCGCAACTCTCTGTCGGCGCCTTTGATGTTAGTGTTGTCCAAAATGGAGTGCGCATGCGCGAAATAAGTAAGCGCCCACTAGCACCAACTGAACGGCCACGTTCAGGCAGACACAACTTAGGGTTAGGGTTAGGGTTAGGGTTAGGGTGTCATTACATGGAGCGCGGAAACGCGGAAACGCGGAAACGCGGAAGCGCGGAAGACAAAATTTACTAGATTTCCGTCGATCCGTTCCGTCTGTTTTGAATGCCTTAATATTACATGGAGCATATTTTGAGCGGAAAAGCGGAACGGAGAATTATAAAATATTAATTTTTAACGGTATTTATTGATTAAAATGCTTGTATTCAATAGATAAGCTGAAAAGATAAGCATATTAATAAAAATTGCAATGAATTAAGTGAACACAATTTTAAGAAATGAATACAAATGTCTATTTGTCACTATACTGTTCTGCTTTTCCGCGCAAATTGTGCTCCATGTAATATAAGGAGAAACAAACTCGCGGAACGAACGCGTCAAAATCCGTTGTCAACGCGGATACAGTATACTCCATCAAATTTCGGAGCTGTTTAATCACATTGAAAAAAAAAAAGCTTTTACACATACTCTTCGATTACTTTATTATTTAATAAAAGTGGCAGTATAATATTATAGATCCAAACATCATGTTGATGGTTATTATGAAGTATATTTTATATGCAAGCCAGGGTACATACATAGGCTGCGTTAAGTACTGGCAGTGAATATCGAAACGCAGCCATACATAGGGTGCGTTCAGCCGATACTCCGCTAGCCTAGCAATCGTGAGCAGTCGCTCGTTTTCGCTCGTTTCCTCTCCTTTGACCCAATGGATTAAAAGGAGAGAAAACGAGCGAAAACGAGCGACTGCTCACGATTGCTAGGCTAGCAGAGTATCGGCTGAACGCACCCATACAAACACGATAATAGCGGATTCCGCTTTTCCGTTCAAACGTGCGGGACTCAACTCGCGGAAACGCGGAATCTAGTTACTATTCTGTTCCGCGCTTCCGCGTTTCCGCGTTTCCGCGCTCCATGTAATGGCACCTTTAAAGCCCGTGTCACACTACGTATCGCGGACACGGATCGGATTGGGATTACGGATCGCGGATCGGATGTCAGCCAATCACAGATGAGCCGCTCGTCTATAATTGGCTAGATTACGATCCGCGATCCGCAATCTCAATCCGATCCGCGTCCGCGATACGTAGTGTGACACGGGCTTAAGGGTGCGTTCCTTTTGGGCGCTCACGCGCTGTAAGCATCGCTCATCTTCGTTTGATATTCGATGTGCAACGAAGATAGAATGATGCTTACAGCAGCTTACAGCGCGTGAGCGCCCAAAAGGAACGCAGCCTAAGTGTCGTCTTATCGACACGCTACGCTGATTCGTTGGATCTAAAAGTATAAGAGCCAATCACGTGCTATTGAGCGGTTTTACGCGCCCAACGTCTTTCTCTGAACTTTTTTCTCAATTGCTCTTCCTTTCTCCGCTCTCACTCCACTTTTACATGAAATTAATCTGAATTTAATAAAAATAATGAAAATAAATATTTATTATGTATCTATTAAAAATAAGGAAAAAAATTCAAAAATGAGAAAAAATAAAATTATATAAATGTGATTGCAGATTGAATAATATAAATGTATTGAGGTAAATTATTAGAAAATATAATGTTATATAACATATATTGAACAACTAAAAAGCAAAATATAATATTTTATACATTATACTTATAAGAAAACAATTATAATTATAAAATATTTAATTTAAAATAGTTTTATTAGATTAAATAAAATAAACAAATGATTTTTAATTATGCATCCAAAATAAAAATAAGATACGCTATATTAATGCTTAATTTAAAATGCAATAAATGAAATTTTAATTTTAATACGACGATATGTTTCCGGATAGCACGGAGAATTGAAAAGGAAATCTTTTTAAATTCTTGATTAAAAAAATTTTTTAAGTACTTTTTTCGTATATCATTTTTGTCCCAAAACAACTCTTAAAAGTTCAAAAGAAATTCTTTCTATGTCACCAATTCTGAGTTCTTTTTCAGATACAAAAAAAATCACTTTTCTACTCCATAAAAATTCGTAATATATTCGAAATTATGTTTAGATAGTATTCTAATAGAGCTCTATCTAAGCGCTATTTCGAATGCATTGCGATTTCTTATAGAATAGAAAAATAATTCCTTATTGTATCTGAAGGATAAGAAATGTATATACTAATCCATTTTATGTTTTTTCTGATGCAGAAACTGTTTTCGGATAGATTATGAAGGATTCTTTCTTATCCGATGTTACAGACAGAATATTAGGATTATAAACACTGAAAAAAATATTAGGAATATATAAATATAGGAAAATATAAAATAGAAGTATCCGATGACTCCTATATCGATTAATGATTATATTACTAAATTGGTATACAGATTTGAAATATTGTATCATTAATTGTTATAACAAACAATTCGTATAATATAAAGCGACATATTTATCGTACATACAAACATGCAAAATAAAATTTTATATGCAAAATAATCAATGTATACCTAATATGATATATTATAAAAATATAAAAGTGTCCCGAAAGAGTGGTCGAGTAACGATTCGAAATTCTACAACCATATTGTTACTTCGCAAAAGCAGCAACGATCGTTGTATTTCGGAATTCGGACGCGCTTCCGCGCGTTCCGTTAATGCTTCATCGAATGAGAGTCTATATGTATGTACTTCGATAGATATGCATCAATCAATTGGCAGTAAATGGCTTATATAAAATGTGTCTAGATAGAATAATGGACATATGTATTATATTATCTCGATGATTCCCATACGCCGGATTGAGCATTGCATTTATAAATTTATAAAATTTCTCCTAAGAGTCGTTCGCTGATCCGCCGAGTAAGCAAAAGTCCACATACAAAAATTCACATACGAAATTGCAACACCATGGATTTAATAGCACTTTGATATTCTTATATTTAAGATAGCAGATACAATGAAAGAATCTATGGATAGATTTGAATATATTCTGTCTTCTTAGAAGCTAGTGTCGATAGGTTTCCGTTTAACGATGCTAAACTGGTAATAATTTCTGCTCCGGTGTCAGTCTTCAAGGATAATACAACCTGTCTTGTATTTAAATGTAAATCAGGTACACTGAATTTCCTCGATTTCGTCGGCACTGTTATATTTTGCGAATCCATATCCGTAGTTTCATTCTTCTCTGTAGGTTATACTTGCACATCGTCATCAATAAAACACGATCATACCTAGAACCTAGAACATTGATATAATTTAGAACTGTTGAAAATATATACGAATATATGTTATACATTCTTTGTTGAGTTACCTTATTCCGTATGTTATAAAGTTGATTGAGCCGGGATAAAGAGAAATGTACTTTCGTCGGTCGTCCCATTTCAATGAAAAACTGGCGGTTTTTGCCTAGAATCATTTCAGATTTTATTGTCGCAAAAGAAGGTGGAATACCCGTGTCTGGATGTGGATCTCCATGCTTTGTTTCTATCACATAAATTTTGAAATCCTTCTCGTTCGGTATTGCGTTTAGATTTTGTGCATCGCCGAGCACTAGCTGTTATTGTTATATCGAAACGAGATATCTATAAATTCCGCAACAATATTAATTAAAATAAAATATTTAATAATATGCCACATTAATATTAAATGACGTATTAATTTTTTGTAAGTAAGATGGTATAATACGTACTTGTATCTTTTTAGATAAATATATTGCTGAGAGAATATATGTTATCTTTCCGCAATTTACTAAAAATTCAAACGGTGGAAGTATTATAGTTTCAACCATGAGCCTTCCCTACAAGACAAAAAAATCATTACTTTTAATATAAATTCTGAATTAAATCATGAAACGCTATTATATGATAACTTACAAATTGTATTGTATTGTGGAATATGCATGCTGCATGGACATTTCAAAATCGACACCACTATCTTTTGTGAAGTCAATATCTGAATTATCTGACGTTTGTTTCAGCCAGAAATTTGCATTTTAATAAGTATTTCAGAAATGTAACCGTTCGTAGACAACGTAGAATCAAGCAGAAATTTTTTCTAGATATTTGAGTATCACAGAGTTAGTTTCACAAGATAAATAGATAAACAATATTCTTAATTTAAGCATGACTGATTTTAAGTACAATGATTATGAATAATTATCCTACCTTCTAAGGTTTGTAACCACTTTATACTCCTAAACTTTTTTCACTTCCATCACAAACGTAGTTATTCAGAGTTTTTCAAACACTTCTAACAGCTCTCAATAGCATTCAGTGGGTAATTGAGCTAATTCTCTCCAAATTTCTGTTCCAATACAGATAGGCATTTACTGAACTGACCATTTAAATTCTGAGAGGGAGCAGAGCAGAACGGAGAAAGGAAGAGCAATTGAGAAAGAAGTTCAGAGAACGACATTCAGATGGTGCTAGTGGGCGCTTACTTATTTCGCGCATGCGCACTCCATTTTAGACAACAAGAAATCAGGAGAGTTGCGCTACTGTATATACTGTGGTTAGGTTGTACATATTTGTAACAGAGAGCCGTGTTTGAATGATCCGGTCGTCCCGGTCGCTATTTGAGACAGATTAGGGCAGAACATGAAATACTTGGATCATAGAGAGGCGTGCGTACCTCTGACCCAATTCTGACTCGGAGCGTTTCTTCGTAAGCACCCGTTAAATGATTCAACTGTGGAGAATATATATATACCTATATTAAACAAATTGCCCATAGTATGACAATAACAGATTGGCAGCAGATATTACAACAGATCCAGTATCATCTGCTGTATCCGCATTAAACTCATGTTTTGCTGACAGATTTTGCCGATATAATCTGATAACAAATTATCTGCAGAAACCGAAAAGAATCTGTCATTTAGTAAATATTTAAATGAAATACCAATTATTTAAATGATTACGAAACGGCTGCTCAGTTTCTGCAGTCAAATCTGTCATCATGTTCTGCAGATTCCTGTTATATATTATTCCTGTCGACACTCTCTTATTAAAGGGTCTGTTTTCTATAACTGAACGAAATGGCTGCACCAGTTGAGCAATAGAAAATAAGTTTTAAATTTATAGCAGATATTTTCTAAATCTATTCTTGACAAATTTAACTATCCGAGCATATATATATTATATTATACGTGTATGTATGCGTGATGATGTATTTGTATAATGCATATTTCTAATGTTTTTAAATAAATTCTCTTTCCGACATAAGATATTTTTATTATTGCGTACAAATAATGTACTTTGATTTCCATTTATTAATTTCGGTTAATGTATTTGTATTTTTTTAATAGAAAAATTTAAGATATTGATTTAAGTAGTATATATATATATTATTTCAATAAATAGTATTATGTAGTATAAGTAATATAAATAGTATATATTATTTCAATAAATGAATGTATATATATTTATAGACTAAATAAAAAAATATTTACACATACGTTTTTTAATTATAATAACATTATTATTATAAATATTTACTCTACATGTTATTTGCTTCATTATTTAGATTCTCTCAACATTTTATCTCATTTGTGTATTTTTTTATCGCAAAAATGTACATTATATATTATATACATTATATTATATATATATATATATATATATATAAGTGCATATATTAGTTTTTATATTAATCGATGTTCATATAATTTTATGTTTTTTTTAATTATTTTCTGACATATTTGTCTATAAAGTATACTATATGTGATTAGCTAATTGTTTACATTATTTTCATTTTGGGACGAGGTGAAAATTACAAAAGTGAGCAAATTCACTAGAGAATCTACAATTTCATTTGTCGAAATCTAGTAAATCTGTTCACTTTTGTAATTTCCACTTCGTCCCCCAAGAGAATCGACCCCCAGTAGTATGCGATCTGTTCTTTTAGCTTCTGCACCATTTATCTTGCCTCTTTCTCTCTTCTCGTTAGAGAGAAAAAGAGGTAAGATGAACGGTGCAAGAAGTTCAGCTAAAAAGAGCAGATCTTTGATTGGTTATCTACTTAGCTCGCGCATGTGCAGTTGAATTTCGTACACGCTGACATCAAAGGTGCCGACAGGTGCGCTACTGTATATACTGTGGCAGTACATATACCTTAATAAATAACGGAGTAAAAAACAAGTAAGTGAGCTAAAAGATATATAAATAAAAACTTAATCATCTTAATATATAACGAAATATTTTTTTAAAATTGTAGTATAGGATTACTGTTTGTTTACATTTAACATAGTAAATATTGAACAAAAATATATGTTAATGTTATCTTTTTTTCAAAATGACATAAATTTTATGATTTTTTCTTTACATTCTTTACCATTATATATCTAAAGACTTATCTTCTTTTAACATTCTTTTACAAATAGTTTATCAATATGATTAAACTAACCTAAACTGTCATTCTGTAACCTTGTTAGAATTTATTGAGTATTTATTGCCGATCTTACTCTCAGCTGTTATGGTGTATGCTGTATCTTATCAAAACTAAACTGTTTTTAATAAAATATCTTATCTCTTTAATATCACAGTTTATATATATTCCATGGAATAAAAGTTAAGATTTAACAGCATATATTTTCCTAGATTCAGTATGTATTAATATCTAACAGAACATATAATTGTACAATTTTATTAAAATTATACACATATTTATTTAAGTATTTTTTACAATATATATGTACAGATATAATCATTGATCCCAAGATGTACTAATGTGATAGCAATGCATAACAAGGATTACTTGCTTCATGCAGAGAATGTTTTTTTAGTGTCTTTAAGTCTAAAACAAGTTGTGCAAAACTAGGTCTATCTCGCGGAGCTGTATTCCAACAAGAACACATAATTTTATATATATCCTGAGAAATCGTATTAGGACATGCTAAGCGACATTTGTCTCGAGTTAAATAACGCAACAATTCGTTATCCTGTATACTAGCATATGGAAAAGAACCTAAAGTCCCAATTTCCCAAAGTACAATACCAAATGACCAAACATCACTTTTAGAAGAGAAAGCATGATCACATACAGCTTCTGGTGACATCCAACGTATTGGGAGTTGACGAATTTTGCCAGCCATATTATTTATCACATATATTCCATTTCGTGACAAGCCAAAGTCAGAAATCTAAATCCATAATAAATCCATATAATTCCATAAGCGATTTTTTAATCGTTATATACACATCTATATATCTACCTTTAATGTTAGATCTGAAGTGAGGAGGATGTTTCTCGCTGCCAAGTCTCTATGTATAATTCCCTTAACTTCCAAATGTTCCATTCCTTTTGCAATATCAAGCGCGAATTTTATAAATTGTTGCTTCTCGATTATATCGTATAAATTTTCATTATCGTGTTTATTTCCTTCAATAATATTCGCATATCTCGATATAGCCTTTTCAAAAATGCACAAAGATATATCATCCGATTTGATTTTTCTTCTATAATGTAGATACGCGAGCAAATCTCCACCTTCCATATACTCTAAAAGTATGCATATAGGATTATTTGGTAAAGTGCAGCAACCTATAAGGCCCACTAAATGTGTATGAGGACCAGCTGCTTTCATTATTTTGATTTCTTCCAATAATTGATGCCTGGCTTCAGGTTCGTTGCATGCGTCAGAACATTGTAACATTTTAACAGCTATTAACGTGTTTTCATTTTTATTTAAACTCCCTAGATATACTTTACCAAATTGTCCTTTTCCTAATTCACGTATAAGATTTATATATTTATATGGCACTTCAAATATATCTTTCTGCGCCTTATAATACGTCTCCTACAAGAAGTTTCGTGAATGCTAAAATTTTAAGTTTGTTTTCTAATTATTCAATCCTTTTCCATTTACCTCAGACCTTTCGACGTATATATCAATATTGCGTCTTTGGAAAACTAGATCTGGCCATTGAGCCAGCTTACAAGCGGAAAGACCAGACACTGTTTGTTTCCTGTTAAAAAATAAAAACTTTATATTTGCTATAATATATGTATATGTAATAATTACTACACATACGTAAATTATAAAAAATAGTTTGGCAAATTTTTTATCTTACCGTCTAGTTGGCAATACAAGTTGGTATCCATTTTTATTATATATTGACACAATGCTAATAAAGCCTAATACAACACAAATAGCAACACCGGCAAGTAATAACCACTGCAACATAATTATACCTACTATATGAATTTTATATTATACATATTAATTATCAATATGTATTTTTGTATGATATATACCATAGTACTCCTATTCAATCTTTTAGTTTTGCTTGTATTAATAGTAAAACCACCTTGAGTTCCTAAGCAACCTCGATAATCCATTGCTGCTATCAATATTTTGTATCCATTGTTTACTTTTATATAATGATCGTCAATTTTCATATTCCAACTAAAGGTATTTGTTGTAGAAGTCACATTACTTATTTTCGTGATATTATATACAGAATGCCCTGCTTTTGATATCAACAATGGTATGCCAATACTAGAATATTATACATTGCATCATAATCTAAGTATATAATAGAATCGCTCCGCGTGTACTTGGCGCGAGACACTACCGTGTCTCTTGATAGTAGGAAAATTAAATTAATAGAATGAAATAAAAGTCTCACCTAATTACATAAGAGCGAATATGAGAACTATTCGAGGTAACATTCCAGTTAATAACAAAATTTTTTTTTGCTCGGATTGCTTCCACTTTTGGGGTAGGCAAGATAGATTTTGCATCCGCACAACTACATTTATGTCCAATACATTCCGGAACTTTATAAATGACCTATGTAATAAAAAACATCTTGAAAATTTGCTATTTTAAGTTTAATGTTGTCTCATAATGTTAATTCATAATTTTACCTCTGGTAACTTTCCTGTAGGTTTAGATCTTGGGTTGGCATATACATGTATCTTGTACGTACAATTTGGATGTATTTGTACCTCCGGCATGTCATTCAATAATTTATTTTGTGGTATTAATATGTTAAATAGACCTTTATTTTGCACAGTATAAAGCGCAGAACTTTCTGTACATTCTGTTTTATTTATACCGGTTTCATTTAAGATACTTGTAATCATAATGCTATAATACACATTAAAATTTTTTGTTATATAATCTTTATAGACAATTATTATTATTATTGAAAAGTATTAATTAGTGCACCTGTATGAAGAGGGTTGTTTTCCTCCATTTGGTGGCGTCCAAGATACATTTAATTTCAATGATCTCAATATGTTATCGTTTATTATATAACTTTCATCTTCTAAAACGTACACTGTAATATTTTCCACAACGCCAGCAAGTTTTGCTACATTTTTTACGTTTGTTGCACATATCGTATCAAAATATAAAAGCAACACAACTATATTACATATATAAATCCATTTGCACAGTATAAACATTTCATCTTATAATATGACTATTATCTAAATAATGTAGATACATTATATTTTTTGTTACTACTTTATAGTTTTGTTGTAACTTATTGAGAGACAAGATGTCCGCTTCATCCAATAATACTGTGCTTTATTTCAGTTTCAAAGTTCAAATAGGATTTATCTTTAGCAAAACACATATCTAGATAACTCTTATCTGATAATCGCAAGTGCGTAAAAATCTCACCACTTCCTATAATAAAATGATAAATACAAACTTTTTATTTCAAGAATGCTAAAATTATTTAATAAAATAGTAATAAAAAATAATAAAAATTGTTAAGAATATGTATATATCTACTGTCTAATTCCATAAATTAAATAATTGTTACAATTAACAAAAGTTAAAATGTCAGATTTATTCTTATCAATAATAAAAATCAATACATACATATATATTTGTCATAATTTATACATCTTTATATATACAGGATGAGTTTTATTTTGTGTGCCAATTATCTCAGAAAAAATATTGGTTTTATTGGAAAAATATTTCAGATAAAAGTTGGAGAGTTCAGAGGGGACCAATAAACGATTTTATTAGATTTAATGTTCGGGACCTGTGTTGGGCCAAATTAAATTTTTTAAATGGAAACTCATTTTTTATTATATCATCTTTTTCTATTAATTAATTTGAACCTTTATCTGAAACATTTTTCCAATAAACCAATATTTCCTGAGATAATTAGTGGTGATAATTGGCACACGAAATAAAACTCATTCTATATACACATCTTTATAAATTCGTAATTATCTAATTCAGATTATTCTGAACTTTCTAATATATAGTAGTTTTTAATATTAGTTTTTAATATTCTAGGAGTCAAATGGCCTCAGCTGCGATGTCACCAACTGACGATGACGAGCTTACACTTCCTCGTGCATCAATTAACAAAATAATCAAGGAGATCTTGCCTCATGTGCGAGTTGCAAACGAATCTAGAGAGCTTATCTTGAACTGCTGCACGGAATTCATTCACCTGCTGTCCTCTGAGGCAAATGAAATTTGCAATCAACAACAAAAGAAAACTATAAATGCAGAACATGTTCTACAAGCGCTTGAAAAATTGGGCTTTGGTGATTACAATGCAGAGGCAGAAGCTGTATTACGAGACTGCAAAGCTGTAGCGGCTAAAAGAAGACGTCAAAGTACCAGATTAGAAAATTTGGGAATTCCAGAGGAGGAATTATTACGGCAACAGCAGGAGTTATTTGCTAAAGCAAGAGAGGAACAAGCAGTTGCGGAACAGCAACAGTGGCAACAATTACAAGCTGTTACACAAATGGCATCTATGCAGCAAGGTGACAGTGAGCAAGAAGATTATTCATAAAGAAATTCAAATGATGAAACTTGTTTGCAAAGACATATTGTTTTTTACTTGAAATAAAATATTTAGAATAAAACAGAGAGAGAAGGAGGAGGGGGAGGTAGAGAGGGGGGGGAGAGAGAGAGAGAGAGAGAGAGAGAGAGAGAGAGAGAGAGAGAGAGAGAGAGAATAGCGATGAAGAAGTGAAAAATATTAAATACACACACACACACACAAATTCTATTATTTTTAGAAGCTGTCTTTAATCATTTAATTCTGTATATCACAATGTTGTATATTAAACACTCTTACACTCCTTAATTTAATATTATAATTTATAAACGCAATATGTCATATAATAAAGTTGATTAATTATACCTTTGTTTTTTTTTACATCCTTCTATGTAGGCTTTTAGATTTAAGGCATTAGTCTTCCATATTCAGAAGATAGATGGCTTTTCTTTATTACTTCTATAACTTTCGAAACATAATGATACCTATCAATAAAACCTGTATTATTTCAGGGACATATAATATTGTACGTAGATAACTTTTCATATTTATCTCTTATCGAAATAAAATTAGCTTATCTATTTTTTACTTTCTCTTCACTTTTTATTAACATTTCATCGATTGGTAATCAAATCATTAGAATATAAATGAAAACTGAAAATTAAACGAGGAATAGATAAAATAATTTAGTCTCTGATTAGTAACAAATATGAAAGTCTTATTGTTGTAATATTATCTGATTTATACCAATTTTTTTCTGTTAATACAGAAGGTGTAATTGAATTCCTAGGAACTCCATGTATCTTTGTTCGTAGTTTGTCGATAAGAGATTCTTCGTTTTCACAAAAAGTTTTGTCTTCTACAATAAGAATGCAATTAAATATATTAAATATCAATGTGCAATCTTTTATAAATGATCTAAAACAATCTTTTACCTTCTTTAGCTCTCGAAGGTATCAAAAATAAATTTAAACTACTTTCTGTCGAACAATGACTCATATCTATACCGCTATGAGTTTGTAGTCGAGAACTAGAAAACACCTTATTATAAAAATCCTGAAAAAAAAAACTTAAAAACATGATAATTTTCAAAATAGCACTTAAATACAATCAAGCCTCTATATTTTTAATATATTTTTGGATTCTAATTTTCTGATTCACAATTTCTTCTTCAATTCATCAATTTATTTCAGTAGTTTGCCACATAAAATAAAAATACTGTACACACAATCAATTTAAGAAAACAACTAAAAGACACGATAATATAATCGAAATCAAATGCTAAAGGGAGCAGTGTGTAAAAGGAAATTAAATTTATAGAAATTTAAATACTTAAAATTAAGATAATGAAAAGAATAAAGATAGAGAGAAGGCCAGAACACAATACAAAGGTACAAGCGATAGAAATAGGGAATAGCAACAGAATGTAGATGTTCAACCTATCAGAAGCCGTGTATCAATGTATTCTGTTGCTATTCCCTGTTCCTATTGCCTGTACCTGTATTATGTTCCGGTCTAGAGTCTAAGAATATGGGGAGATTGGCTATATTTCAAAGAATAAGCTATATTTGAAGTCAATAACTTGTGTACGCCATGTGTTGGAGTACCTTCATTTCGTCAATAATAGCAGGCATAAAATCTTGCAATTCCGCTTTGTTATGCAAAAATACAACATGGGGATAATATTCTACGTAATCTTGATCTATGATAGTTGTTAAGGATGGTTTTAACATTTCTGCAGTCTGTAAAAATCTACAAAGAGAAACAGATATTTCATTTTTTATTGTAAACTTCACAATAAAAAGTGATTATGTTATAGCCAAATTAATAAATATTTTCTTTCACATAATTACCTTACTAAATTTGGATCCACAAACCAATCTTGTACAAATATAATAACATGGCATACGGAAAATAAGAATGCTGCAAACTGGAGTGATTGTAATTCTAAATTAGAATCACTGTTCACAAAATCAGGTGCACCTTTCTTCTGATCAAAGGATGCAGCATCAATCGCAAATCCAGAAAGAATTGGCTGTGTATCCAAATATATCACTCTATTTTTAGTTACAAAAAGGTCTATTCCAATGGTACAATTTGTACTAGTTTCATAATGTGATAAATCTTGAACTTGAAAAATGTTAGACCTGACGATAAAATAAAATTATTAAAGTAATATCAATTTTACAAGGAGAGGGTTTTGAGGGGGTAAACAAATTTGGGGATAAGATCAATTTCTTTTTACGTATTTTAACATAAAAACAACGAATATGGCCTTTAAAAATCTCTCCGTGGAGCGAAAGTCGTAAAAATAATCTGACAAATTTAGTCGGCGCGCAGTCAAGGTTGGAAAATATGTAAAATAAAAATAAAGATTTTCGCGCATCATTTACCGCGCTTGGTTCTTAATTAGCCCGTTTTTTATATTCGTAAATTTCCATTGAAAACCTATACTTCGAATTTTTAAAAAATATTATTTTCATTAATTTTTTAAATAAAATAATCTATTTTTTGCTAATAAGTACCCAGGTAGCAAACACAAGTCATTTTGACGTCAAATACTAGTCATGATTGTACGAATGACGTCAAATAACCAAAAAGCGACTATGTCTTTAAAAATGACATTATACTGACGTTATTCCATAACGTCATTATAACGTCTATTTTTAGTCATTTTTGGTTTATGACATCGGCGACTAATAATGGACGTTTATATTTTTAGACCATTTAAAGACGTCATTTTAAAGACGTCTTAAAGTCGTCCAAATAAGGACTTTTTGTAATATAACTATTTTTACTTCTTAATATTGTATAATAAAGTAATAATAAAATAAAAACCACAAAATTAACTACAATATGTTTGTTTCGCAACTTTATGATTGAAGTGGCAAATTTATGGTATAAGTGGATGTAGTTGCGTGTGATTATAGTTCTATGATAACTATTTCATGCAGTGTTATAGCTATCAAGAAGATTATCATTACAAGATTTTTGAACACTTTAAAGATGTATCTGTTATAGACAAATACAGTTAATAAGGAAGCATCAGGGTGAGAAGATCGTCACTGTCCACTGGATCATCGAAGTCAAAGCGACTCGGGCGCGGTACTGTACTAGGATGGGTGACCGCCTTGAGAGCGGCTATACGCACATGGCTTGTAACGAAACAGTTAAAAAAACTTTTTTTTCTTAGATAAAGAAAAAGAACATTTTTTTATAAACGTTTATCAAGTAAACATTTTTTAAAATTTGAATTTCATAAAAAACATTTCTAGAAGCCGGTATGTCGTAATGGACCTATTTTTGCCGTCAATAAGACGTCAGAAAATGACGTCAAAATAACGTATCCGCGATGACGTCAATTGTCTGTGACATTAGATTGTCATTTTAACGTCATTATGCCGCCAGTTAATGACGTCAGGAATGGTCAGTAAAGAACCAAAATTTGACGTCAAAATGACTTGTGTTTGCTACCTGGGTAGGTACCTTGGTATGCATATATATATGCTATTTTCACGCGTTTGGGGCTACTTTCACAAATTTTCGCTCTCCAGAAAGATTTTTAAAGGCCATATTCATTGTTTTCATGTTAATATATATAAAAAGAAATTGGTCTTATCCCCAAATTTGTTTGTCCCCCAACACCTTCTCCTCATTAGTAAAAAAGTTTAATGTATGTTGCAAACAAATACAATACATACGAATAACGTGATGTTAGCAGTGACATAATCGTCGATTTACCAACACCTTGCGCACCTAGACATCCAACGACTAGAAAGTCTTGCTGATCATAGAGAAAATCTATTGAATTTTCACATAATTGCATATTTTCATCCATGAATTTCATACACGTATTCATTTCGGGACAGATGGGAAGCATACGGATCGCTGAAATATTTTAATATCTTGCTGTTATAACATATTAATTTTCTAAGTATCCTGGAATATTGATATATAACCTATAACATATATAGAATCCCAAAATTATCGGATGTTCTTTTAATTACAAGTTCTTTTTTTAGCAAGTTAAGTCAATAATTTCTAATTTATAAGCAATAAAAAAAGAACAACTTTTTGCAAATTAAACTTCTTGAGGTGCCAAATGGATAGAACTTCACAATTAAATATTAATTTTAGGTTTAGTTATAAAAATATACGATGTAAAAAATTAGAGAAAATTAGAATCAATCTCAATATTTTTGTCGAGGAAAAAACGACTCCAAATTAATCAGAGAATTTTATTTTAAAAAATTCAATAATTTTTTAACACCCTATATAAATTATGCTGCATATTAAAGAAGTTACTTACAATCTTGTACTTTTACTAGTGCTGCTGAAGACATATCAGTATCTTTTCTAAAAAAAAATCTTTGTTATTAAATTATATATAACAGAGGTATAATAAAAGATAAAATAATATATAAATCAATAGTTATTACAAATTGTGGTGATGGGAAGGACTATGAGAGTACAACGTGGTTATTGGTGTATAATTTTTCAGATTAACAGATACAGATTAAATTTATTTCTAATTTCAATAATATGATGCTTTGATCGTTTCGGCTCTACATTGAGCCATCCTCAACGGTATAAAAATTATAAATTTCTCACGTTCTCCATTCTACCAAAAGTGTGCTTCGAGACTGGGAAGTAAAAAAGCCAAATTGAAATATTGGTGTAAATAGACTAAAAGATTGTTATCAGATAGTCTAGACACTCTTGTTCTCCAGATTATCTGATAATGATCTTTTAGTCTAATTACATGCCAACATTTCAATTTGACTTTTTTACTTCCCAATCTCGAAGCACACTTTTTTGGTACAATAGAGAATGTCAGAAATTTTTAATTTTTAAAAACGTTTTAATTTAGCTTTTTGACTTTCAAATGGCTTTTAACGCGTTTACTTTCATAGTCCTTTCACCACTATAATTTGCTGGTTCGTTTTTGAGAGTCCAAAGTCATTTCTTTTATTTGAATATTTATTACAATTATTTAATAATACTATACTTGTGGCCATTACGTTGGCTTGGAGAAACAGCTCTATTTTCTCCTTCTCTAGTCTTTAATATGAATGTCGGCCGTTCTACAATCTTAATTAGGTTCTTTTCTCCATCCTTAATCTCTGAATCCTTTGGCATTATTGGCAGCATTTCTTTCACACTAGTGATAATATTTCCCTTGCTGTAGTATATATATATATATATATATATATATATATATATATATATATATATATATATATATATATATATATATATAAAATATATATTATATATATAAATTAATATTATCTCTTATATATATATATATATATATATATATATATATATATATATAAAGTACACACAGGTAATTTAGTTACTAAAATGTTGTATATACATAAAAAGAAATATGAACATTAGGTAAATATGAAAGAAAGTGCTGGAAAGTGGCTTCCTCACCGATTTGGCTAAAATTTACCAATATTGTATATTTTGGCGTGTTAAATCCGAATATGAAAGTTAAAATCGTCGCTCTCAAGTGGAACAAAAGTTATCAACGTTAAAAATGACAGTTATGGTTAGGAAATCTGCTATATCAGCCAGCACCGAAATCTGAAATAGATGGTCTTCTGTTGTCCTGGTTGTGGTCTGTTGGCTGTTGGCAGTTGGCCATGAAGTACTTCATGCAGTTGACACAGATTAATAGCAGAGAGAGAGAAACCTGAGAGAGGCCATCCCGGCATTTTTCGTCAATTTTTCTGTGTCACATTTTTCGACGCGCCGCCTGAGAAAGTGCGCATCAACTACGTCGTTTCGCTCGGTAACCGCACATGGTTTGCGTCCGTGCTAATGGTTCGTGTCCGAACTAGCCGGTTAGAGGGGTTATGCTGCGGCCGCGGCGGCCGCGCTCGGCCGGCCCCGGCGCTCGCCGCTCGGCAAGCTTCGAGCGAGGAGAGAAGGACAGACAACCGATTTACTGTCTCGGTTGTCTCCGTTAGAGAGCCTCGTAGGGAGAGAGTGGCGAACTCGTCACGTGACACCCTTTCCTCTGATTGGTCGCGGGCGTTAAAGCTCTTTGTGACGTAAAGAAGAGGTTAAGGCAGGTTAATTTTTACAAACTGTTACAAACTAAGGTTCCGTCGCGTTACAGCAATCGAGTCTCCGTAAGTGATACATTATTATTAATACTGAAATTAATACTGAATACGAAAAAATTTGCCCTCTTCGATTTTATATACATGAAATAAATTCAGTTTTCAGTGTTTCCTGCATATTAAAATGCCTGGCAGGTGCAGTGCTCCAAGATGCACAAATTCAAATAAAGAAGGATTTTGTTTAACAACATTTACTCAAGATCCTAAATTAAGACAAGAGTGGATCGATGCTGCTGGAATTCCGGATTGGAACCCTCCAAAATTAGCTGTATTATGCGAAGTTAATACTGAAGTGTATGTATGTATAAATGTATTATGGTATAACAGATATAAAAAAAAAGAAAGTGGTAGTATTATACCTCGAAAAAACCTAAGTAACAAGTGGTAGATCTTTATATCTCGAAAAATCTCGAAAAAATCTAAGCAGTAGTATCTTTATTTCCGAAAAATTATAACCCAAGTGATACACGTCATAAAATTATGTTACCTTATCAAAAAGAAGAGTCGCGCTTCAAGTGATCTATTACAATTACAAAAAAGAAATGATATCTCTTTAAGTTAGAGCGCCAATTACAGAGAGAACATGTATATTGCCTCAAAAAATAATTGTTGCACTACATTGAAAAATCTTTACATTGTGTCAATTAGAAAAGAATGTATAATAACAATTTTATAAGATTAAAAAATTTTATTTAAATTTAACAAGGGAATACAAGATATTTAAATACAAAGTTATTTACATGTGTATTTTTTAATGGCCACAAAGAATTACAGAAGTAACAGTACAAAATAAAAATATTTTATTAAAATACATAAATTTTTCTTGTAAAAAAACTTGGCACTGCTAGACCTTTTAAATAAATAAGGACAACAATAAATAAAAATAATTCAGAGAAGAATACAATAAGAATAATATTAAATGATTATCAGCGTGGATGTGGGAGTGAGTGATATGGGTGTGCGTGACTACGCGGACGGCGGATAATGCGGCTTATAATTAAGTATAGAATAAGTTTATTTATTTATTTAAAATTTCGAGGTCTAGCAGCGCCAAGTTTTTTTACAAGAAAAATTTATGTATTTTAATAAAATATTTTTATTTTGTACTGTTACTTCTGTAATTCTTTGTGGCCATTAAAAAATACACATGTAAATAACTTTGTATTTAAATATCTTGTATTCCCTTGTTAAATTTAAATAAAATTTTTTAATTTTATAAAATTGTTATTATACATTTTTTTCTAATTGACACAATGTAAAAATTTTTCAATGTAGTGCAACAATTATTTTTTGAGGCAATATACATGTTCTCTCTGTAATTGGCGCTCTAACTTAAAGAGATATCATTTCTTTTTTGTAATTGTAATAGATCACTTGAAGCGCGACTCTTCTTTTTGATAAGGTAACATAATTTTGTGACGTGTATCACTTGGATTATAATTTTTCGGAAATAAAGATACTACTGCTTAGATTTTTTCGAGATTTTTCGAGATATAAAGATCTACCACTTGTTACTTAGGTTTTTTCGAGGTATAATACTACCACTTTCTTTTTTTTTTAGGTAACAACATATACACTACTACACGTGTACTTGGCGCCTTGTTTTACCTTTTTTTAAAAAAGGTAATTTTGTGCGGATATCACGCCTTTTTGTAGTATATTACATTGTATAAACAGTATGTACAGGATAAAGCTATTTGAAGGTATAATACTACCACTTTGTTTTTTTCGAGGTAACAACATAACAGGGTAACAACATAATACATATACACTATTATGCGTGTATTTGGCGCTCATTTTACCTTTTTTTTTAAAAGGTAATTTTGTACGGATATCACGCCTTTTTGTAGTGTTACGCATCTTAATCTTATAAACAATATATCTTATAATCTCATAAACCGTATATAATACAAGGTATGAAGCTAAAAGTGTTACGGACTATTATTTCTAAAGAAAACAACAATTTAATATTTTGCTCAGTTTTTTAAAAATAATAATCTGTAACCTTTTTAGTTGTACACTCTGTATATATTTTTCAATTTTAACATAAAACATAATTGCAATAAAGCATGATTAATGTTAATAAGTCGTTAACTGTAAAATTCTTTATTTATTTTTATTTGCGTGTTTTACTGAATGTTGTTCGCAACTGTATATGTACCGATATCTTCAGGTATCGATATTTTTGATAATTATTTTTACGTCAGACATAATTTTAATTCATCCAATTTTTATTATGTTTAAACATAATTTTTGTCCAATTTTTATTATGTCTAGACATAATTTTAATTCAGCGATTTTTATTATGTCATGACATAATTTTAATTCTGCCGTTAGGGAAATTTTAAGTCGATTTTTATGAATCAAGCTTGAATTCAATGTTTAGGTGTCCCAGGTTGCCGATGACGAGGTCCACATAGCGCGCTCTATAGTTTTCGGTGTCCAGGTGTATTAATACCTTGAATTCGATGGCCACGTGTTCCAAGTTGCCGATGACGAGGTCCACATAGTGCGCTTCGTAGTTTTCGGTGTCTACATGTATTAATACCTCGAATTCGATATCTACGTGTCCTACATTGGGTGCGTTCAGCCGATACTTTGCTAGCCTAGCAATCGTGAGCAGTCGCTCGTTTTCGCTCGTTTCCTCTTTTTTGACTTACTGGATTAAAAAGAGAAGAAACGAGCAAAAACGAGCAACTGCTCACGATTGCTAGGCTAGCGGAGTATCGGCTGAACGCACCCATTCAGATTTAAAGTTATTAATACACCTAGACACCAAAAACTATGAAGCGCACTATGTGGACCTCGTCATCAGCAACCTGGGACACCTAGACATCAATTTCAAGGTATTAATACACGTAGACACCGAAAACTACGCAGCGCAATATGTGGACCTTGTCATCGGCAACCTGGGACACCTAAACATTGAATTCAACATATTATTACACCTGGACACCGAAAACTACGAAGCGCACTATGTGGACCTCGTCATCGGCAACCTGGGACACCTAGACATCAAATTCAACGTACGATTACACCTGGACACCGGAAACTATGAAGCGCATTATCTGGATGTTGTCATCGGCAACCTGGGATACGTGAACATCGAATTCAAGGTATTAATACACGTAGACACCGAAAACTACGGAGCGCACTGTGTGGACCTCGTCATCGGCAACCTGGGACACGTAGACATCGCATTCAACGTATTATTACACCTGGACACCGAAAACTACGAAGCGCACTATGTGGACCTCGTCATCGGCAACCTGGGACACGTGGACATCGAATTCAAGGTATTAGTACACGTAGACACCGAAAACTACGGAGCGCACTATGTGGACCTCGTCATCGGCCACCTGGGACACGTAGACATCGAATTCAACGTATTATTACACCTGGACACCGAAATCTATGAAGCGCATTATCTGGATCCCGTCATCGGCAACCTGGGACACGTGGACATCGAATTCAAGATATTAATACACGTAGACACCAAAAACTACGGAGCGCACTATGTGGACCTCGTCATCGGCAACCTGGGACACGTAGACATCGAATTCAACGTATTATTACACCTGGACACCGAAAACTATAAAGCGCACTATCTGGACCTCGTCATCGGCAACCTGGGATACATAGACATCAAATTCAAGCTTGATTCATAAGAATCGACTTAAAAATTCCCTAGCGGCACTTTCTGCCAAGCATAGAGAACCTTCTTTTCCGTTGACTCAATATTTATTATATATATACCTAATTTACACCTAAATAGAAATCTTCCTCCTGACCGATAAGTCTATCGACCTAATTTCGAAATACGCGCGCGATATCGAAACTGGCGATACCTGCGCCGCCAGCGTCGAAAAAGTGAAAGAGACGTTTCTCTGATAATCATAATAATATTGAGACGTCGGCATTAGGAGGAGGAGGAGGAGTATCTTAAAAATAAATTTTCACATTTGGACTTTGCGTCGCAATATCTCCGCTCATAAGGCACGTAGCGGAATATTATGAGAGAACCCCCCCCCCCCCCTAATTGGACCCCAAGCTATCGATCAAGCCTACTTAGAACTTGATCCGTTCACTCGTTATCGAGATCTCAACATCTCGGGTACTCGCAACCCGTCGCGTCGCGTAAAAGAGTCACGGTCGGTCTCGCTCCGCGTGTACTTGGCGCGAGACACTACCGTGTCTCTTGATATTTTTCTCTAATGTACTTGTACCTCTCATTTTAGGTTCATTTTCGTCCATCAGCGTTATAATGCGTGGGCAACAAGAAATTTATTAAAAAGAATATCATACCAAGTTTCTTTTGCAAGTGTGATGGATCTATAAAGAGGAAACCTCTTGCAGAAATTCAGTCGAAAGAACTGCAATGCAATGAATTAGTTGAATCTCTTCCTCATAAAGAGTATTTTCAAGGAATAATTTCCCAAGCAAGTTTGAGCAAGAAAATAAAAGTTCTGAGGAAGGCCAGTGTGTCAATGAATTTAAAGAACATAATTATTTTTCTGTTCGCAAAAATACTGAATGTACTACGTTTCAATCTTATAAGAAAAGAAGAACTGAGAGATATGTTCATACCTCAGATTGTATCATAAAGAAGAAACCTATTACTGTAGATACATTGAAGAAGACATTATCTGAAAAAGAAAATTCTAGATCAGATTCTGATGCAGTCGAAGACATAAATACATCACCAGATATTATTCGAAATGAAATATTGTCAACGGAAAGTTCGCCTAGTGTAGAGGATTCTACATTGAAGAAAGCATTGTCTGAGAAAGAAAATTCTAGATCAGATTCTGATGCAGTCGAAGACATAAATACATCACCAGAAATTATTCGAAATAAAATATTGTCGACGGAGAGTTTACCTAGTCCAGAGGATTTTAAACTGTTACAAGAAAAATTAAAAATAGCTGAGAAGGAAAAAGATGCCCTGAGAAGTAGAGTTAATTACTTAGAAAAAGAAGTCGAAAAAAGTACTTATATAATTAATAAAGTTTTTAATAAAGACCAACAAGAAGCAATTTTAAAAGGTACTACAAGAGGTTCCAAGTGGTCGAATGAAACAATCAAAAAGGGACTGAAATTACACTTTGCATGTGGATCACACGGTTATAAGCAAATAATTGAGCTTGTTGCTCTATTCCCTGCATCAAGAACTTTAAGAGAAAAGATAGAGCACATCAAATTTCAACCAGGGATACTTGAAGATATCTTTAAATACCTAGAATTGATCGTTCCTCTTATTCCGCCAAGATGGAAGATTTGCGGTCTTGTTTTTGATGAGATGGCGATTAAAACGCAGCTTGAATTTGATACAAGTACAGGAATGTATATTGGAAATGTAACGTTGCCTGGCAATACAGAGAAATTGGCATGTAAATCTTTAGTTTTCCAGTTATTTGGACTTGGTTTTCATTGGAAGCAGTACGTAGCTTACCACTTCACTCCACCTTCTTCAATGAATGATGCAGTTAAAGAGGTTATTATAGAAATACTTCAAAAGTGTCATCATATAGGTCTGAAAGTAATTATTTTAGTCTGTGACATGGGAAACAGAGGATTGCTCACTAAAATGGGGTTCAAGACTACAAAGGCAGATATGGTGTACGCTGTGCCACATCCTTGCGATCCGGCGGTTACGTTACAGTTGATTCCAGATCCTGTTCATGTATTTAAGAATTTGAAAGAAATGGCTATGGAAAGTCAATTTATTTATTTGCCACAAGATGTTATAGAACTATACAATTTACCTAGTAATGTTGTTGACATGGGTCATGTTGAATGGTTAGAATCATATCAATCTGAAAATTACAAAGAGATAAAACTTGCGCCGAAGTTAAACAAAGCAGTGTTAAGACCTAGCCATTTCAATGGAATGAAAGTCTCAAATTCTACTAACGTTATAAATTATTCCACTGCAAATGCATTAACATTTCTAGTCCAAGAAGGTGATGGAATTCCAGAAATGGAAACAACAGCCTGATTTATCAGGTTGATTAAAAAATGGTTTGACATAATGACCGGAAGAAATCTCTACCATGCTTTAAGTTTTCACAATCCTCAAGAATACAATAATGCAATAGAACATTTAAAACTAGTTTGTCACATTTTCAAGAATATGAAAGTTGGATGTGGTTCATGGAAACCATCCCAGACTCATGTAATACTTACCACAGAATCAATGATTCAACTACAAGATCGTCTTTTAAACGAGGAAGAGTTTGTTTTCTTCTTTCCAGGCCGAGCAAGTCAAGACAGTTTAGAAAGTGGCAGGCGGAGATCGAGCAATATCTACTTCTAGTTATACATATGATGAAGCACCTTCCCTTGTAACTGTACTTCTTACAAAATTGAACGAAAATAAAAAAGAAGAAACTATAGAAACACACTGCAATTTCCCTAAATTAAGTGATTGTGAACCTATGTCAGAGAATGTAAAAAAAATATTTTATAGAATGTGTGGGTATGTTGTTTTCAAGTTGAGAGCCTCAATCAAATGTGAAAACTGTTATCTAAAATTACAAGACAATTCTGATTTTACGTATACACCATCCTCTTTATCTGCTTTTGTAGCTATTTCAGATTATACTCCTGGAGCTCAAATAAAAGTCAGTACAGAAGTATTTAATATTCTTGAAGGGACAGAAAGAATTATATGGAAATCCAAGTCTAGATTATTACTCTTAGGCAAATCTCTGAATAACAAATTTATATCCCATTTTAATACTGCTTTGAAACATCTTCCTTTAAGCACTTGCCATGATATTAAACAAAAATTAATATCCCGATTTGTGTCAATGCGTCTAAAACAACTGTCAGTTCCTTTAAGTATTACAGAAGATTCAGAGAAAATATCATCAGCTTTTGCAAGTAAGACAATGGGAGCAGGATTATTAGCTGACAGGTTTAAACAAAAAAAATATGCACGAAGATATTAAAATGAAAAGCAAGTTTATTCTTATATAGTGTAAACAAAAGTATTATTCTAGTATTACAGTTGTCTTGTGATATTGTTTAGCTTATTCTAATGTAATATTTAAACGAAAGTATTATAGTTTTGTGATATAATTTTTTATCATATATGATGTTATTTTATGTGATATTATTTTATCATATATGATGTTAAAATTAATATTTAAAATGACAAATGATCTCATTAATATTTTTCTTTGCTAGCAATATCTTTTATTTGTTCTAAGTAGTTATTATATTAAAGGCCATATTGTATGTAATTCGTTATTTCAGGATTTTTTTTTATAGATGTGGCTATATATGTGTTGTCGTTCTAATATATATCTTTATAATACATGTTATATAATATATATGTTGTATAATGTATAAAGAGATATATAATCTAATATGTATTTTTCTATAAAATAAAACGTTACGAATTTATTACAAATATGTATTATAAATAAATGTTTTATACTAAAAAGTAAGTGTAAAAGAAAAATGTTTTATATTTTTCATGACTAATGTTTATAACTAATATTTTATGACTAGAAATGAAACTTTTCATGACTAAAAATAAAATAACATTTCCTTGTTAAAAATTATTTTATTACATATTCTGTTATAACATATTTTATTAACAGTTTAATGTTGAAAATATGATGCATAGATTTAAGGTTTTATTTCTGAAATCTTGATGAAATTAATGATATCGTCGATACTCCATTACTATTAACTTCCAGAACTTTCTAAACTCATTATTTGATTGACTATTATTGTAATCTCTTACATTTAAGCCTAATAACTATAAATATTATATAATAATAATTGTTAATAGATTCTATGTATTTATTATTTGTTCATGGAATGGCAAAAGCAACATAAAAATATTATAATATATAACGTCCTATATTAATTATTAAAATACATATCTCTTACATGAAATTTTGTATGTTCAACATGTAATTTTTGTACAATACAAAATTTATTTTAAGAAAGAGAAGAAAACTTTTCCTTTATAAAGAACAATGTTTTGGTGTAAAAGAAACAAATATTTAAATAATAACTTATTCTTTAATATGTTTTTATAGTACAAATATGCATTTATAGCACAAATATGTATTTATAGTACAAATATTATTATCAGTATTAAAAGTACAAGATCGAATTCTGTTATCTCTTTCAGACGAAACTTATATAATTGAAATATATATACAGAATTAACAAACCAAAAAAGAATAAACCTTTTCTTTGCCAGTGAATAAATCAAAAGGAGAGTAATAATCGACGCTGACTGGCAATAGCAATATATAAATTTATTATATATCTCTGTGAGATATATAATAAATTTATATATTGCTATTGCCAGTCAGCGTCGATTATTACTCTCCTTTAGAATTAACAAACATCATCAAAGAGTTAGTGCGTTATATGTGAGATCCAAATGACTTAATATGCATTAAATCATCTTGTAAACAATGAACTCTTCCCCTTAAAACTTCACTTTCCTGTACAACATTTTTTAACTTTACTTGCATTGCCTTATAGATTTGTAAGAAGTTCTTTTCTCTATTTCTTTTTTTTGTAACTTCACATAGTACAGCTGATTTTGAAGGGTTCGAATCCGGAATTTCAGCAGCATCGATCCACTGTTGCCTTAATTTAGGATCTTGAGTAAATGTTGTTAAACAAAATCCTTCTTTATTTGAATTTGTGCATCTTGGAGCATTGCACCTGCCAGGCATTTTATAATATGCAGGAAACACTGTGCTCGGGGGGGTGTTAATCGCCCCGGATTTGCGATCGGTCTACGAGATTTCGCGGTTCGAAGGACCAGAGGGGCAAGTGCGGGAGCAAGCGAAAAGCGACTCACCGTATCGTTGCCCGATGGTCTTGTCGCGGCCTCGTGGCGTCCGGTCCTCCCTGTCGTGATGGAGAGCGGAGGGCGTGCAGCAGGCTAGGAGGTGCAGGCACTCACGTGCCGCGGCAGGCAGGCAGGCAATAACGTGCAATACGGCAAGCAAGCGATATAGCAGGCACATGTGCAGGCAAACACCCAAGCCCGAGATTGCTGAGGCGAATTGTCGAGTTCCGAAATTGCGAGTTCACTCCGTTTACTCCGAACCGTGCGAACGCCAGGCGAGTGTGTCTTCTCGAGTCCACGTTTGCACAGCGAATCTCCCCACGGTACTCCTCGGCTCGCGCACCTGCGAATAGCGGCCGGAGCGAGTACTCATGGTTCCAAATAATTGCGGGCCACCCGTGGGCGGGCAGCACGAGTCGGGTGAGTCGCGCGAGTGTTGCTATATGTCGCGATCCGCCAACGTTCTCGCGCGAGTCACGAAAAACACGATTTCGTACGTTACTTGTACGCGCAACTTATCAACTAATATATACAACGATTACTAATGACACGGACATCTAATATGTACAGGCGAGCGCCAAACATGCCGCCCACCAAAATACAATGCTTTGTATGTTTTTTTTTTTTTTTTTACTCGGAATCCGCGGCCCGTGGTGTGCCCGTCGGCAGGGAGCATAGCTTCACCAGGGGACGCAGGATCGAGCCGTCCGCCACCCGAACCGTGGCGACACGCGGGACACCATCGATACCGAGATGTAGCGTTTCTACACGGCCGCGTTTCCAACGCAACGGGGACGCGTTATCGTCCTTAATAAGTACCAACGAGCCCACGGTGAGCGGGTTGGCGGGGATCCACCACTTGGGACGCTGCTGCAAGGTATGGAGATACTCCTTGTGCCAGCGCTTCCAGAAATCCTGGTGCATCCGCTGTACCAGCTGCCACCGGCCTAAGCGACTCGTCGCCAGCGGGGTCAGGTCGGGCGAAGAGACGGCCACGAGCGGCTCCATAGTCAAGAAATGTCCGGGCGACAGAACTTCCAAATCTAAGGGATCGGTGCTCATCGGACAGAGGGGGTCGAGAGTTCAGAACGGACTCTATCTGGGTGAGGACCGTCGTGAACTCCTCCAACGAAAGAATTTGGTCCCCTACCACTCGTCGAAGGTGGGTTTTAAACGATTTAACATTCGACTCCCAGATGCCCCCGAAATGGGGCGCCGAAGGAGGATTGAAGGACCATTGGATCCTTTCTCGCTCCGCCGCGTGGCACATGTGCTGCTCGAGTTCTCGCGCTGCTCCCACAAAATTCGTTCCGCAATCACTATACAAGAGTGAGCAGCGTCCGCGACGGGATACAAAGCGTCGCAGCGCAGCGAGAAAGGAGTCTGTAGATAATGAAAGAGCGACTTCTAAATGGGTCGCCTTTATTGTGAAGCAAACGAACAGGCATACATAAGCCTTGAAGGAGGAGACTCCCCGAGCTCGGCGGGGTACGATCGAGAACGGCCCCGCGAAGTCTACACCGCTGATTGAAAACGCTTTGACTGCATTAACCCGGTCGGCCGGGAGATCGGCCATAGGAGGCTGGAGAGCGCGAGGATTGGCTCGGAAGCACATGTAGCAATCGGCTAAGACGCGGCGGATTGCGCGATGGACCCCGATTATCCAGAATCGCTGGGCGAGCAAATATTGGAGCGTGCGTCTCCCCGGGTGCAGATGCGTACGATGTGTCTGCTCGATGACGAGCTCGGTAAGTCGGTGTTTGCGGGGGAGGAGCACAGGATGCTTGGCCTCAAGCGTCAGCCCCGTGTGGGCGAGTCTGCCGCCCACCCTGAGAACACCCGTTGGGTCAAGAAAGGGAGCGAGTCTAATAAACGGCTTGGGCAGCCTCCTCCCGGTTCGAAGTTGATCGATTTCTTCACTGAAGGAAATCGATTGGACGAGTTTAACTACTACTAGTAGCGCCGACTGCGCCTCGAGTTGATCCACGGCCAAGGTCGCGGGCACCGACTTGGCCCCGGATCGACGGGTGAATCTTAGAAGATACGCGATAATCCTACAAATCTTATCCAATGACGAAAACTTATCTAATAGCGAAAGTATAGAATGAGGGGGATCGCAGGCGACGAGGGCTGTGATCCGCTCTTCCTCGCATGGGAGAGTTTCCTCAGAGAGTGTCGGCTCGGTGCGAGATTCGAAGTCTATGAGCCACTCAGGGCCTCTCCACCACAGTGAATTGGCCACGAGTTCGCGAGGGAAAAGCCCACGGGAGCAGTGATCGGCCGGGTTAAACTCGGTGGCCACATGACCCCACGCCGAGATCGGGATCTTGTCCTGTATCCGAGCAACGCGGTTGCGAACGAAGGTCTTCCATCGGTGCGGGGAAGAGCGGATCCAACACAGGGCCACCCGGGCATCGGACCAGGCGTACTCGGCGTCGATCTCTATATGTCCCTGCAGGACCCGGCGGACGTACGCGAGCAGATTCGCGAGAAATACCGCAGCGCAGAGCTCTAAACGTGGAAGGGAGATAGCGCGCAATGGAGCCACGTTAGATTTCGCACAAAGTATCGCGACCCCGGTCTCCGCCGGAGCGACCGTACGCAAGTACACGACGGCCCCATATCCCTGCTCGCTCGCATCGCAAAAGCCATGCAATTCGTGCCGAACGTTCGCGCCCGAGGGAAAGGTACGGGGTATCCGCAGGGGAGCTAACGCGTCGAACTCTGACTTATATCGTTTCCACTGATGGCGCACATCTGATGGGGGCTCGTCGTCCCACTCGAGCTTCAAGGTCCACAACCGTTGGATCAATCGTTTTGCGGTAAAGGTCAACGGCGCCAAGAAACCTAATGGATCAAATATGCGCGCTACCTCCGACAGTATCGTTCGCTTGGTGCATCCTCGCGTCAGAGGGTTTAGCTGAAACCCGAAACTGTCTGACTGCGAGTGCCAACGAAGACCCAGAACCTTAAGCGCCTGATCGTCGGCCGACTCGAAGGAAAGCGTCTTCTGACTGCAGATTTCCGGATCGAGGCCACCCAACGCGGCGGGGTGGCTACTCGCCCACTTCCGCAACTCAAATCCAGCACTCCGAAAGAGCTCGAGCAATTGATCGCGGAGCGCAACAGCTCTCTCGACGGTGCGGACACTGACGACGACGTCGTCCACGTAGAGAGACTCGATCAGCGCCGCGTACACCAACGGGTACTTCTTCCGATTGTCGTGGGCCAATTTGAGCAAACAATAAATCGCCAGAAAAAGAGAGGCCGTGGTACCGAATGTGACCGTCGTGAGGATGTAATCGAGGATCGGTTCCGATTCCGAAAAGCGCCAGACGATGCGCTGATAATTGCGATGCTCCGGGTGGATCCGGATCTGCCGGAACATTTGCTTTACGTCCGCGGTAATGGCCACGGGCTCCGCGCGAAAGAGAAGTAGAACCGCGACTATGTCGGGCTGCAATTTCGGGCCACTGAGCAAGGTATCGTTTAAGGATAGCCCGTTCGGGCATTTCGACGAAGCATCGAATACTACGCGAAGTTTTGTGGTCGCGCTGTCCAGCTTGTAAACCCCGTGATGGGGCAAATAGTACACGCGACCGTCCGCGGGAAAGGGATCGCTCGCCAGCTCCATGTGGCCGCTATCCAAATAGTCCTGCATAAACGCGTTATAGCCCTCTCGAAACTCCCCATTAGACTTGAACCGACGCTCGAGTGCGCGCAGTCGATTGACGGCTATCGGTCGCGAATCTACGAACGTAGGGGGGTCCGAGATGAACGGGTATGAGACAACAAAGCGACCCGAATGGTCGCGATAGGTGGTTTGGTCGAATATCTCCCTGCAACGCCGATCCTGTTCGGAGCAAGGAATAGATTCGGGAACCTCCTCCAATTTCCAGAACTGCTCCACCGCGGCGTCAATCGACTCGATAGTGGTGGCGAAGGAGTGCACGGATTGCGCGTGAAGCGAAGGAGAGACCGCGCCCATCAAAACCCAGCCGAATGCTGTGTTAAAGGCGTCCGGTTCCCCAATTTTACCGGTACGCCGACCGTCGCGCAACACGGACACAAAGGATTCCTCCCCCAGCAAAATATCGATGGAGCCGGGCAAATAATATTCCGGATCTGCGAGGGGCAGCCCTTGCAGGTGATTCCACGGTTTGGAATCGACACGGCTACCCGGCAACGGCGAGGTGATGCGAGGGAGCACGGTGGCTTCCACCGGAAATCGGATGTCGGGCTCATTTCGCGCCCGGATTACGAATGAGGTGAGGCCTCTCGTAGTGGCGGCCTTCGTCTCGCCGACGCCCATCACCGTCGCACGATGCCTTGCCCGAGCGAAACCGCCCCGCTGAAGGCAGCTTTCCGTGACGAAATTTGCCTGACTCGCGCTATCGAGCAATACACGAACCGAGAAGGCGATGCCGCGAGCGTCGAGCGCCTCCGCACGCACCGTCGAGAGCAGGACTACGCGTCTCGAAGTGCTCGCCAGGGAGACGATTGGGCTATCGCCCGTATCCGCCGGAGCCGCGGGGCTGTCCACGACTGGAGTGACCGCCGAGGCGGCCTCGAACGATGGGGCGCCGGCCTGCCCGAAGTGCAGGAGCGAGTGATGCTTCGCCTGACAATGCCGGCAGGTAAACGGGCTAGGGCAATTCTTCAAGTTATGTCCCGCGCGGAGGCAGTTTAGGCAGAGCCCCGATTCGCGAGCGAAATTGTGCCGATCCCGGACCGAGAGCTGCAGGAAAACGGGGCACTTAGCCAGCAAATGCTGCTCCGTACATTTAGGGCACGCGGCGTTTTGGACGACGAGCGAGGTGGTCGACGCGGCCTTCTTTTTACTCGGTTGCGCCGAAGAACCCGACGCCGACGCGAGAACCGTGCAGTATCCCGCTAGAAATTTCGTTAACTGATCATACCGCGGCGATTCCACGGTCATGTGGGCCGCTTCGAATTTCTCCCGGAGCGTGGGAGTGAGCTTTTCGAGTTAATGATTAAGCAGCATAAAGTCCCACGCGTCGACCGGATAATCCAGCATACTCAGGGCGCGCGTGTTTTCGGTGAACACGTCCAGCAACGCGCGGAGGGATTTGGCGGAATCCGCAACCAACGGTTTGGCGTGTACGAACGAACGCCAGTACTGCGTCGCTAATTTGCGCCTATCCTGGTAGCGCCCCCGAAGCGCATCATACGCGATCTCGTAATTTTCCGCGGTCAATGGCAGGTTTCTCACCACGCCGAGAGCCTCCCCCGATAGTGAGGCCAGCAAATATTGATATTTCTCGATTGCGGACACACTGCGATTTTCGTGGATCGCCTGGTTATACAGCGCGATAAAAGACGGCCATTTGTTAAGATCACCGTTGAATTGAGGAAGGGCGATCTTCGGCAATTTAATCGCGGAGTGATGCGCCGGCGGCGCGCCCCGTGCGGAGTCGTCGGTTTCCGGCGCGGGAACGAAGCTTTCGTAACGCCCTATTACCGCGAACCGCATTGTGTCAAAGTCATTACGTATCACGTCTTCTTGGGCGAATTCTTCATCCGTAGCGTCTTGGATTATTTGGAGGTGGGCCTCCTCAAAATCCTGAACTAATTGCGCCACCGCCGGATACCGAACAAGGAAGGTTGGCCTCATGGCCACGTTGTCTACCGCGAGCATCGAATATTGATGCACTTCCTGCATGCGCCGAATGCACAGCTCGCGGCGCCGCGCGCTGCTACCTCGAGTCATCTTGAAATCGGAGTACAAAATGTACTCGTCTCAAATTGAAGGCCGCTCCTGAACGCGCGACGCTATGCTCGTCAGCCGGTAGCGAAAATATATACACAACGCACGAAGCGAAGCAACGAGTTCGAAAGTCGAGAGAATTCAGGGAGGTGGCAGCCAGCACAACAAACGCAAGAAGTATGTCTCGCTCCGAAATGCGGAGACCAAATAATGAGCGAAAGCCGCGCCGCTCGCCAAGGTCGAGGGGGGGCGGACGACTCGAGCTCGAAAACAAAGATTGATGGCGATGAAAGTTCACGAATAGTCGATCGCCTGTCGCAATTAATTTTCCAAATGCAAGGTCCGCAACAATTATGCCACGATTAGTTCGAGAGATCGGAGTAATGGCGTGCGCGCGAAAACAACGAATACGCGGATATATTCGCCGCGACGTGCCGTGCGACGTGCGGACAAGATATATCCCGCGAAAGGCACACCCCGATTATCCGATTCTAATGTCCCGATGGACCGCGAGACAAATGTTCGATTAATGAACCAACTAGGTGGTCGAGTGATAGCACGCGCGCAAGCAATTACTCCTACGCGGCTATCTTCGTCGCCCCGTGCCGAGTGCGACGAAGGACGAGAGATATCACGCAGGGCAAGGGGGCACGCGCCGATCACACGATGCAATAAAATTCGAATGATGGCCCGCACGCAGGCGAGACCACAATAACGCACGCCGATTAGTCGAATGTAATGACAAACGCTCACGCGGAGTTCCGGTGAATCGCGCGAAAGGTCGGCGGAAGCTTCTAGACGCGAGAAGGAAAGAGATCCGGCTCGAAGGACCAATGCTCGGGGGGGTGTTAATCGCCCCGGATTTGCGATCGGTCTACGAGATTTCGCAGTTCGAAGGACCAGAGGGGCAATCCCCTCACAATTTTAATTAGGCGAATAAAGCGGGAGCAAGCGAAAAGCGACTCACCGTATCGTTGCCCGATGGTCTTGTCGCGGCCTCGTGGCGTCCGGTCCTCCCTGTCGTGATGGAGAGCGGAGGGCGTGCAGCAGGCTAGGAGGTGTAGGCACTCACGTGCCGCGGCAGGCAGGCAGGCAATAACGTGCAATACGGCAAGCAAGCGATATAGCAGGCACATGTGCAGGCAAACACCCAAGCCCGAGATTGCTGAGGCGAATTGTCGAGTTCCGAAATTGCGAGTTCACTCCGTTTACTCCGAACCGTGCGAACGCCAGGCGAGTGTGTCTTCTCGAGTCCACGTTTGCACAGCGAATCTCCCCACGGTACTCCTCGGCTCGCGCACCTGCGAATAGCGGCCGAGCGAGTACTCATGGTTCCAAATAATTGCGGGCCACCCGTGGGCGGGCAGCACGAGTCGGGTGAGTCGCGCGAGTGTTGCTATATGTCGCGATCCGCCAACGTCTCGCGCGAGTCACGAAAAACACGATTTCGTACGTTACTTGTACGCGCAACTTATCAACTAATATATACAACGATTACTAATGACACGGACATCTAATATGTACAGGCGAGCGCCAAACACACTAAAAACTGAATTTATTTCATGTATATAAAATCGAAGAGGGCAAATTTTTTCGTGTTCAGTATTAATTTCAGTATTAATAATAATGTATCACTTACGGAGACTCGATTGCTGTAACGCGACGGAACCTTAGTTTGTAACAGTTTGTAAACATTAACCTGCCTTAACCTCTTCTTTATGTCACAAGGAGCTTTAACGCCCGCGACCAATCAGAGGAAAGAGGGTCACGTGACGAGTTCGCCACTCTCTCCCTACGAGGCTCTCTAGTCTCCGTCTATGGGCCTAAGCAGAATGGCTGTCTTGGCAGTGTTTTATGCCTTAAGTCTTTGTCTTATGTAACGCACAATACTGTGTTAATGTTTCCTGTCTTGTGTAGTTATACGTCGCGTATACTACACAAGACAAGAAACATTGACACAGTACCTATTGTGCGTTATAGCCGGAGAGCTGGCAACAGAAAAAGCAACATGCCTCGGTCCATGAAATATCTTACCTGGAAAAGGTTCGATTGCTGCCGGAAAAGCGAAAGCCCGACCGTCAGAAGGCGGACTGGAAGCTAAGTGGGTGGGCGAGCGATCAAACGTGTAAATTTTTCAACAAAAAAAACTGTCGATCGGCACGGCTGAAAATTTGCATAGGTATCGAGGAGTATGAGAAAAAGCAGGAAAAAAATTGTCAGAAGAGTAAGTAGAAGCTAAACGGTTGTCAGAAGCTGTTAAAGTTGCGAAAAATCTCGGAAAATTTACATATTAAGAAGCACTTCTGACAATTTGCATTTGTATTGTTTACGTATAGAATAAACTAAGTGCAAAGTGTCAGAAGGCAAAGTGGAAGCGATCATGAGAAAATTGGGTGCAAAGTGCGAGAGCGTCTTTCGGCGCGCGGCGCAGCGCCCAGTGGACCGATCGCTTTTCTCTTGATTTTCACACCGTACATATTTCATAGCACTTCTGACAATTTATCTCAATATTCATAAAAGACTAAAAGAACTATTATTAAAATGTCAGAAGTCAATTGAGAAGAATTAATCAATTTAATTTTGCTTCCTCATAGAGGAAGCTTTGTGATGGTAAAAAAATTTTTTTTTTGAGATTTTAAAGGAAATAGGTTTAGAATATTCCAAAATGTCACACACACACACACACACACACACACACACACACACACACACGCACGCACGCACGCACGCACGCACGCACGCACCCACGCACGCACGCACGCACGCACGCACGCACGCACGCACGCACGCACGCACGCACGCACGCACGCACGCACGCACGCACGCACGCACGCACGCACGCACGCACGCACGCACGCACGCACGCACGCACGCACGCACGCACGCACGCACGCACGCACGCACGCACGCACGCACGCACGCACGCACGCACGCACGCACGCACGCACGCACGCACGCACGCACGCACGCACGCACGCACGCACGCACGCACGCACGCACGCACGCACGCACGCACGCACGCACGCACGCACGCACGCACGCACGCACGCACGCACGCACGCACGCACGCACGCACGCACGCACGCACGCACGCACGCACGCACGCACGCACGCACGCACGCACGCACGCACGCACGCACGCACGCACGCACGCACGCACGCACGCACGCACGCACGCACGCACGCACGCACGCACGCACGCACGCACGCACGCACGCACGCACGCACGCACGCACGCACGCACGCACGCACGCACGCACGCACGCACGCACGCACGCACGCACGCACGCACGCACGCACGCACGCACGCACGCACGCACGCACGCACGCACGCACGCACGCACGCACGCACGCACGCACGCACGCACGCACGCACGCACGCACGCACGCACGCACGCACGCACGCACGCACGCACGCACGCACGCACGCACGCACGCACGCACGCACGCACGCACGCACGCACGCACGCACGCACGCACGCACGCACGCACGCACGCACGCACGCACGCACGCACGCACGCACGCACGCACGCACGCACGCACGCACGCACGCACGCACGCACGCACGCACGCACGCACGCACGCACGCACGCACGCACGCACGCACGCACGCACGCACGCACGCACGCACGCACGCACGCACGCACGCACGCACGCACGCACGCACGCACGCACATACTTCCAGACATTTTCTACTAATACGATTTCTCGACATTTTGGAATATTCTAAACCTATTTCCTTTAAAATCTCAAAAAAAAAATTTTTTACCATCACGAAGCTTCCTCTATGAGGAAGCAAAATTAAATTGATTAATTCTTCTCAATTGACTTCTGACATTTTAATAATAGTTCCTTTAGTCTTTTACGAATATTGAGATAAATTGTCAGAAGTGCTATGAAATATGTACGGTGTGAAAATCAAGAGAAAAGCGATCGGTCCACTGGGCGCTGCGCCGCGCGCCGACAGACGCTCTCGCACTTTGCACCCGATTTTCTCATGATCGCTTCCACTTTGCCTTCTGACACTTTGCACTTAGTTTATTCTATACGTAAACAATACAAATGCAAATTGTCAGAAGTGCTTCTTAATATGTAAGTTTTCCGAAATTTTTCGCAACTTTAACAGCTTCTGACAACCCTTTAGCTTCTACTTACTCTTCTGACAATTTTTTTCCTGCTTTTTCTCATACTCCTCGATACCTATGCAAATTTTCAGCCGTGCCGATCGACAGTTTTTTTTATTGGAAAATTTACACGTTTGATCGCCCGCCCACCCACTTAGCTTCCAGTCCGCCTTCTGACGGTCGGGCTTTCGCTTTGCCGGCAGCAATCGAACCTTTTCCAAATAAAATATTTCATGGACCGAGGCATGTTGCTTTTTCTGTTGCCAGCTCTTAGACTATTACATAAGACAGAGACTTAAGGCATAAAATACTGCCTTAAGGTTATAAGACAGCCATTCTGTTTAAGCCCTAAGACGTAGCGGCTTCGCCGGCTATGCGACGTTGCCACACATTTCGGGTATCGCGTACGGTGTCTCGCGTCTCGCCGAGTGCTGAATCTCGAGTTGGCAAAACGACGAGATGCGTTACGTTACATTTATAAATATTTATAAATTATATATATATATATTGTATATACATATAGTAACAATTTTTTGTGTGAATTTTAAAAGTATATTCTGTTGCTTTGTCAACTACACGCGCCGTACTTTTAATCTTGAAACGCAGTCTGAAACTGAAACGTACAATCACATAATTAAATTGCTAATCAATTTAACAATACCGATATTATACCCATCTCCACATACACTGCAAAGAATGTTACGAAAATATTTTTAATATTTATCTATATATATATATATATATATATATATAAAATAGAGTGTCTGTATGTATGTCTGTTTTTTATACACTTTTAAACTATTCGACCGAATTTTTACCAAAGTATATAAAATAGGGGTAGAATTTTCCGAGAAGTGCTATAGAGTGTATAGTTTTTCGTTACCGATCTTTTTGGAAATCGGTATCTGAACTGATATAGGAATTTTTTTCGATTAAGGATATTGAAACACAAATAAAGTCGTTTGAAGAAAAATGACTCCCGGGCGAAGCCCGGGTAACCAGCTAGTAGTTTATAAAATTATTAATTATAATTTTTATTTTTATTTAAATTTTAATTAATATCTAATATTTTTAATTTCAGTTTATAAAATTAATTTTTATTTATTTAATCAAGAAATATATTTTTCACATATTGACTGATATCGTTCGGGAGGTCGTATCTTACACAATTCGAGATCGATTTTACACAATTTCCGGTTTTTCTGCTTAAACGCTCAGTCAGGCAACCTCGAAGCTAAGTGTCTACATCTTATCTTGAAATAGATTACCAAAAATAAATTATAGTTGTCGAAATTTTCTCGTATTTGTAGATACGACTTTGCACTTCAAAATTATAATTAAATGAACAAGTATACGACATATTTATTTGTAAATGACAATAATAAATGTTATTTAAAAATAAATATGTCGTATTTTGTTCATTTGATTACAATTTTGAAGCGCGTTGTATCTATAAAAATTGCGTTTTTGCGTTTGTTTCCCACGAATAATATCAAATTAAACAATAAAGCTGTATTTTAATTCCAAATCACTATACTTTTGAACAGTAAAGCAAACTATCTTGTTTGTTGCTTATCAACAAAACAAAATTTTACGAATCCTGTACAGTGACAGTTTTTGAGATACGATCTCTCAAAAGATATCAGTCGATATACGATAGAAACAATAAAAAATATGAACAAGAAAAGATTTTGTCATCGTTGAAATGGAATTCGAACTTGTAAAGATCTATAAACGACAAAACATTTATGTTATAGAGTTATTGATTATTTTTACTGCCCAATCTATTATTGTAAGTATATGCAAAAATTAAGTGAAAAAGCAAAACAAATGTAATGCGTTAAACATATTTTAATGTACGTTGCTTTTTAGTATTATATTAAGTGTTATTTGCAATTGGGAACAAAGTTCTTTGGAAGTTAAACATTATCGGCGCAGGTGATGACCATTACATGATTTATCGGGAAGATGAGTATAGGAAAATTTTTTAATTTTCAAATATTTATTGTTATTTTATAATAAAACATTACATTTACATTCTCTCACTTTATAAGATTTTACATTATTTTATATCACGTTTCACTTTATTGATAATTGGATTTGCCACAAAGAACCCTGTCTATTTTAGAACCCTCGCGTCTAACAACGAGACTTTGCTAAAATAAAAAATTATTGTTAGAGGATCAGAATATTTTACAGACATAATCCTCTAAGTCGACATTGTTTAGAGATATATTCACTCTCTGAAACATTAGAAAAATATACTATATAGCATTCTTTCATTCAATTTCTCGGCATCCAGGACATTTCTCTGTGGTGATAGATGGTGGTAATAAATACAATCAATTATTTTGAATATCTCTGACTCACATCCAGAAACTTGCAATTAGCTGGATCAGTAGTACAAATTTATTTGTATAAAGTACTTTAACAATTAAACATTCTAAAGTACTTTAATTGGGACGTCGAAAAATCGAATAAAACAAAGCCATTTCGTACATTTTTCTAATTTTTCAAAGAGTGTATCTCTGAACGGTATTAACTTACAATAAAGGATTATGTTTATACAGAAATAATTTGATCCTCTAACAATAACCTTTCATTTTAAGTCTCGTTACTAGACGCGAGGGGCCAAAACCCTTATAAAAATGGGCAAAGTTCTTTGTAAGTGAGTGAGTTTAATGCCAAATTGGCAACAATTTACTATTAATTTACTTACTGGATTATAAACACGCTGCTGTGTGTATTACAGACGGGTTGCAATCATATATCTACCCATTAGAGAATATATAGATATTTTGTACCTACTCTAAACGGTAAGATATAAATGCACCCATGTGCACATATAGGTAGCAATTTACTCCATTTGTACGAATTCTTGTATGAACACAGTGCACAAGGTGACATTAATTCAGATAGATGAGCGAGCGTATATTTTATTTGCACACAAACAGCGCTAAGCGCAGAATGCATTTTGACAGTAGTCACTGCGGCGAGCGCAGAAATGGACCTTTATTAAGCTGGACTCTCCACCAGCGTAAATCAAGTTCGCACTAAGTAAAAAATTTAGTGCTATTTAGGTGCTAATTAAGTGCCCTAGTCCGAATTTTGGTGCTTGAACCGTTTAGCAGAAAATCGCGTAAAAAATGGGGGGTCCAGCTTGCCATTAAGCCCTATATCCCCCTATATCAGAAAATGGTTTTACATAAAAAACAAGTACACTATAATTTAGTACTAATTAAGTGCTACTTAAGGGGGGATTCGAGGGTCAAGTAAACGCGGCCGTCTTTTTCCTGATTTTTTTTTAACAGATGGAAAGATTTATTAAATCGGAACAAAGTACATCATACTATTCATAATTTAAGGTATATTATAAATTTTTTTTTATATCAAAAAATTTCAAAATGGCGGCGCAGCGGCTGCTCTTCTCGGATTTGCGCCGTGCAACGCTCAGGTCGCTCTAATTAACTGAAATAAAAAAACCAAAGTTTTTTGTTAAAATGCGTTCATATGCTTTGCATGAACCTCAATTAAAAAAAAAAATCAAAAATTAGAAATTTAGGATCATTTTGAAGAAAAAGTTAAAGGTATCGTTTTTTTCAAAATGGTCCTGAATTTTTAATTTTTGATTTTTTTTTTAAATTCAGATTTATGCAAAGCATATAAACGCATTTTAACAAAAAAACTTTGGTTATTTATTTCAGTTAATTAGAGCACCTGAGCGCGTTGCACGACGCAAATCCGAGGAGCCGACTTCAAACGCAGCTGCAGCGCCGCCATTTTGATTCGACATAACAAAAATTTTATAATATACCTTAAATCATGAATATTATGACGTACTTTGTTCTGATTTAATAAATCTTTCCATCTGTTTAAAAAAAATTCGGGAAAAAACGGCCATTTACTTGACCCTCCCCCCTTAAATGCTCTAAAATAACGATAAAATATTGACAGATTATAACACTTATTTAAATATACCACTATATATTGAACACAGTACCGTCGCGGTCGACACAAACACTTAAAAAACTTGCTGCATGAATGTATTCGTTACTAAAATGATCGAAAACATATTATCAAAATATTCCCAAATCTGAGTTTATTGCTAACAGTAAAAAACAATTACGATAATTAACTTAGACCAGCCATTGGCGCTGAATACTAAGTTCCGTCACCTGATCGTCTACGAATTAGTTGCTCGCATGATTATAGTATTAAAATAATTTTCAGACATTGTGTATTTTAAAAGAATATCACGATTTGAATTTAGTGCTAGCTGCATAGCGTTGAAATTAATTAATTAATTAATGGAACGCGCGCACAGCGCTCTGTAGTTCGTTACAAAATCGTCAAAAAATTAAATGCTCGCGTGATTATGGTGCCGAAATAATCCTGAGAGATTGTACTTTAAGAAAATATCATGATTCGAAGCGCGCCGCGCTCCATGGATAAATTATTTAATTTCAACGCTATGCAGCTAGCACTAAATTCGAATCGTGATATTTTCTTAAAGTACAATGCCTCGATTATTTTGGGACCAAAAACACGGAAGCAGTTAATTCTTTGACGATTCTATAACGAATCACAGAGCGCTGCGCGCGCGCTACATGAGTTAATAAATTAATTTCAACGCTATGCAGCTAGCACTAAATTCAAATCGTGATATTTTCTTAAAGTACAATGTCTCGGGATAATTTTGAGAGCATAATCATGCAAGCACTTAATTCTTTGACCATTCTGCAAAGAATTATAGAACGCTGCGCGCGCGCTTCATAAGTTAATAAATTAATTTCAACGCTATGCAGCTAGCACTAAATTCAAATCGTGATATTTTCTTAAAGTATGCCTCAGGATTATTTTGGGACCAAAAATACGCAAGCAGCTAATTCTTTGACGATGCAGTAACGAACTTTAGAGCCCGGCGCGCGCGCTTCGCGGATAAACTAATTAATTTCAACGCTATGCATCGTCAAAGAATTAGATGCTCGCGTGATTATGATCCCAAAATAATCCTGAGACATTGTACTTTAAGAAAATATTACGATCCGAATTTAGTGCTAGCTGCATCGCGTTGAACTTAATTAATTAACTCATGGAGCGCGCGCGCAGCGTTCTGTGATTCGTTACTGAATCGTCAAAGAATTTGGTGCTTGCGTGATTATGGTCCCAAAATAATCCTGAGACATTGTACTTTAAGAAAATATCACGATCTGAATTTAGTGCTAGCTGCATCGCGTTGAAATTAATTAATTTACCCGCGCGCGCCGCGAATAAACTAATTAATTTCAACGCTATGCAGCTAGCATTAAATTCAAATCGTGATATTCTTTTAAAGTACAATGTCTGAAAATTATTTTAATACTATAATCATGCGAGCAATTCGTAGACGATTAGGTGACGGAACTTAGTGCTCAGCGCTAACGGCTGGTCTAACAATAAGTTAATTATCGTAATTGTTTCACTGTTACAAATAAACTCAGATTTATGAATATTTTGATAATATACATATGTTTTCGATCATTTTAGTAACGAATATATTTATGCAGCAAATTTTTTTAGTGTTTGTGTCGACCGCGACGGTACTGTGTTCAATATATGTATAGTAGTATATTTAAATAAATGTTATAATCTGTCAATATTTTATTTATTTTAGAGCACTTAATTAGCACTTAATTAGCACTAAATTATAGTGTGCTTGTTTTTTATGTAGGACCATTTTCTGATATGGGGGGGGGGGGATCCAGCTTAATGGCGAGCAAAACCCCCCATTTTTTACGCAATTTCCTGCTAAACGGTTTGAGCATCAAAATTTAGACTAGGGCACTTAATAGCACATAAATAGCACTAAATTTTTTACCTAGTGCGAACTTGATTTGCGCTGGTGGGGGGTTCAGCTTAGAGGTTGCATTTTGACAACTAGATCCTTATAGCTCGGACTTGATGGCGTTCTTATATTGAATTGATTTTAAATTTTAGAGAGTCCTATTACTATTATTATTACCCTGATGGAAATATTTTACTGAATATAATGGAATTTTACTGAAATTTTGTCTCAATTGACCTAGATGAAAATTTTTTGCTAAAAATACTATGAAATTGATGATAAATGAAATGAAAGTTATTGAAAAATTACTGAATATATTTTAAAATAAATCATAATTTTTTTTATAAAATTTAATGTAAATACTGTAAAATAATAGAAAAATTAAATTATATTGTTGAAAAATAATGACAAATTTGTTAAAATATTATATATCATGAAAGTTATTGAATTTAACTGAAATTAACTAAAAACTGAAATTTTCATAATGATATCTATGGAATAATAATGAAAAGGGGGCAGTTGATAGTAGAATTTCATTATATTTTCAGTCAAATTTTTACACCAAGGATAATTATTAAATTAATAACTTACTTTCTCTAGCTTTATTTATCACCACGATTCCAACCTTTACTGACAAATTTCTGAGTCCTTGCTCGTCCAATTGCTTTTTGGAACTAAAGCAATAATAGGACCTTCAATCGTTAATTTGAGAATTTAGCTGATGCTAATTCGAGTTTATAAGACTGTAAGTCTACTTTTTGTTGAGAATTACCACTTTTTTATGTCACAGTTTTAAAGAATTCAATTTTTACTTAATATATAGATTTTTTACTACTTGACTATTACATAGGTTGACTTCGGAAAATTTTTTGACACGCAATGATTAAGGCCGTTTGCTTCACAGCCTTCTAACATGATTTTTCTCGTCAATAAACGAATACTTATTTTTAAAGTTTTAATTGTTAACAACTATCTAATTAAATTTATAGTTTGATCACGCATACATTTCGACTATTTGTTAATCGGTTTTTTGAGCTTTGAACTTGATGTGCGGCTTCTGTTGTGCCGTACCTTGGAGGGTCGGCACGGGATTCTTTAGGATCCGCCGGGAGGATGGAAGAACACTAGCCAGACTCTTGTTTAAATAATCCTTTAATAAACTTGCTGTTCTAATGATACAGATGTCTTGTTATTACACTGCCCTGACTTGCGGGCTTTTATACTAGAGTTGATAACGTTTGGTCGCACGCGATATCACCTTTCGGTTAAGGCTGCCCTGACTTGCGGGCGTTCGTGTAATCGACTACATTCGGTTTCGTGTGATCTAGCCTTTCGTTCCGGACTGCCCGTCGCTTCTCGGAAGGGCGGGCTTTTATCTCTCTCGCGTTAGCTTCCGCGGTGCTGACTCGGCTGTCAGCGCTTTTGCTTCCGGGCGAGTGACCTGTGTCACTTGCGAAACCCGGAATGCCACCTCAGGTGAGTTTGGCAAGATCCGGAAGCAACAAGCAACGCTGACAGCGAAGTGTCGCAATTCGGGATTGTTGACCTTCGCGGCACAACTCTGGTAACCATCTCCGATAGAAAACGATAAAAAAATTTCTTATCGTTTTTAATACGGTTAGTGAATCGTTTATTTACGGTACTCTATCAGAAACACGTTACAAAATACTTGGGATCCTATCGTAAATGTCTTATCAGCTATACATCAGTTTTTATCGTTTTTAATATGGTTAGTGAATCGTTTATTTACGGTATTCTATCAGAAACTCACGTTACAAAATACTTGGAATCTTATCGTAAATGTCTTCTCAGCTGCACATCAGTTTCTATCGTTTTTAATATGGTTAGTGAATCGTTTATTTACGGTACTCTATCAGAAACTCACGTTACAAAATACTTGGAATCCTAATTGTAAATATCTTATCAGCTATATATCAGTTTCTATCGTTTTTAATATAATTAGTAAATCATTTATTTACGGTATTTTATCAGAAACTCACGTTGCAAAATACTTGGGATTCTATCGAAAATTTCTTATTACCTTTATATCGGTCTCAATCAGTTTTTAACATAATTGAAATTTCGTTTATTCACGATACTCTATAAGAAATTCTCGATACAATACACATGGGCTTGCATCCTAAATTTCTTATTAGTGGTGCATCGGTTTCTATAATTTTTAATGGTATTAAAGTAGCTATAATTGTCTTTTTAATATGGTTAATAGTGAACCGTTTATTTACGATGCCCTGTCAAAAAAAAATTGGAAAAATTTGAAATTTCTCAGCTATATATCAGTCAGAACATCTTTAGATGTTTGCTACTCTGCATGCCACCGGATTATAACCATGTAAAAGAAAAATAAACCGTATCAGAGATCTTTCTATGATAAAGAAAGAACTGCATTTTTTTTGAAATAATTAAGCTTCCACCTTTGCGACAACAGCACCAGGAAGCCAAGGGCCAAAATTTTCACGGTTATTAGAGAAATAAAAACAACATTTACATTAAAAACGTCTTATTTAAAATTGCACTAAAATACAAATAAAATATTTTATTATTTTAATCTTAATAACAAATCACACACACACACACACACACACACACACACATAAAAATACTTCGACGAACTTTGCTTTCGAAGATGATAAGTTGTATGTCGGAAAATCCTGATAAGAAACGATAGATGTGTCGGTTCGGTTAAGTCGTATAAATATCGACGAGATGTCTATCGTTTTAACCTTATAAAAACATATGCAAAGTAGAAGGTTTTCAAACGATTCAATTTATATCATTAATATACGATAGAAAACGAACCGATTTGCTGCCGTACAGAAAGTGATAAGTTGTATGTCGGAAAATCCTGATAAGAAACGATAGATGTATCGGTTCGGTTAAATCGTATAAATATCGACGAGATGTCTATCGTTTTAAATTTATATAAACATATACAAAGTAGAAGGTTTTCAAACGATTCAATTTATATCATTAATATACGATAGAAAACGAACCAATTTGCTGCCATAAAGAAGATGATAAGTTGTATGTCAGAAAATCCTGATAAGAAACGATAGATGTATTGGTTCGGTTAAGTCATATAAATATCGATAAGATGTCTATCATTTTATTCTTATATATCCGTATTAATGCATACGGTAAAATTATTACCATAAATAACGATACATATTATATCGTGTATATACGATTGATTCAGATGGGCAATAATTGTACATATAGAAAACGATTCATAACTATAAAATTTGTATAGTTATTTTCTTATTCGGACCTAAAACGATAGAAACCGATTCGATTCGATTAATGTTTTATCTGTCTTCTAAATATGCAACGATAGAACCGATAAGATACGATTAAAAACGATACAGATATAGCCGTTTTTAATCGTTTTCTATCGGATATGGTTACCAGGGAACACTTCTTAATAACTCCATGTAATTTATGTATACTATAATTATTAATATTAAGAAAGTAAAAACGACCGCTATGATTTAAATCAATAGAGAGAATAAATTCCATAATAAAAATGCTATAATTATTAATTAATGTTAATCTTATGATGTTAAACTTAATTTATTTCATTTCTCGACGGATTTTTTATGTAACGGGATTATTATGATGTATTACAGTTAATTAGAGGGATTTATTTGATTAATTAAAAAAGTCTCTGTAAAGCACGAAACGTCCCAGTTATTTTGACGGAATATTAAAATATAATATTTAGAATCCTGTTGTTCGGTTATTGGCTTTTGTTTTATCTAAGACATACGAGCTTTATCTACTTACATATTTTTTAATTTATACATATTAAAATTATTGCAATATTAAAAAAACAAATTTTTTACATTATCTCATGACGAAAGAGACCACCACCTTCTCGCGGTTTCCGTTGAGCAACAATATGTACGTAATCTATTCGTAAAAGTGAAATACACAGAACTGTGATTGCAAAAAATTGTCCTTTAATTTTACTATATGTATTTTACAAGACATTTACTACGTTTACGCGAGCGTTACTTCTGTAGTAACTTTTACGATATATCACTCGTTTACGCGGAGTAAATTATCGTAAGTTACTACAAAATCCCGTTTACGCGAAGAAATTATCGTAAGTTAATACAAAAGTAACGCTCGCGTAAACGTAGTAATAGTTATGAACAATGGAGCTATTATATTACGTTTGAATATTTCCGCCAATGGCTGCCGAGCCATAGTTACAATGGCGGCCAGTAAGTGGCGGCGGCGTCACTTGTGAAATGATTAATTTGTTAATTTTTCTATAAAAATAAAATAAATCAAAAATTATGATGGAGCAATAAGGAGCAATTAAGGAGCAATCGTTCTATGCCGGATTTAATTGCATAGAGTTATTAGAAATATGTTTTTGAGTGAAAATTATAAATTTTACGTTTTTTTTTAAATATCTTAAAAAATAATAATTTTAAAAGGGGAGCAATTGTTGATTCTGAGGGAGCAATTAGGGAGCAATCGTTTGAGCTATAGTTTATTAAAAAATATGAACTTGCAGCGTCAACTTATTTCCGGTGATTCTCGCCGGCTCGCAGCTGACCGAGCATCGAGCATCTCTGACATCACTGCGCTGAAATTTGGCATCACTGCAAATTTAGTCCGGATTCGCACCAGGGGCAAAGTCTGTAGGTAAAATCGGGTCAAGAGACACGGTAGTGTCTCGCGCCAAGTTGGAGAGCATTAATGAGTTCCGTTACCCGGTGAGCTACGGTGCAGAGCGGTGCAGGCGAGCGCGCTACGTTACCGTCACGGTCGATAAAAGGTTCAAATACAGAACCGCGAACGCGTAAAAATGGTCAGTCATGCTGTATTGCTCGCGCGTGCATTTGATTAAAAAAACATTTTTAATACAATTTGATGCACACAATTAATACGTATTACATACAATATAACAATCATAGGTGAATATGTAATTATAATTGTATTATTATGCATCTGCAACTATTATTCCACCGACTAAGTATGTGTTTACTGGAATAATATAATTACAAATAATATGATAATTATAATTACAACATTATTACCTATAATTATATTCTATTGTATACGTAATGCATATGTAATTATATAAAAAATTGTTTCGCGATATTTTATAATTTTTACGATGTCGCATTATTTTCCGTATCTTATTTATAAGTAAATGAAATATTAAAATTATAAGCTAAGTAATGTTACGGCCGATATTCCGAGCAATATTAGGGTATTAATAAAAAACGATAATACATTTTAAATTATAATTATTGAGTCAACGTTTCGACCTATTTGGTCTTTCTCAGGGCATTAAATGGTAAATGGTATCAGCCATGCTCAACGTCGGAAATTGTCATGTCCGATATTAAATGGAAGTAGAGATCGGTGTTGCGTCAAGAACCTTTTAAAATATACAGAAAATGCACGAAATTAGCATCTCCGTCAGCTGCAACTCAGATCAGGATTTATTGCAATAGGTAACAATTATTGTAATTATTTGGCCTGTGACGGCGTTTAATTCGAAGTTGGCTTTTACCTTATTTCTTTTGCGTGTCGTAATCGTTCATCGGCGATGACTATAATTTTCAGTGTTGATAAAGTAAACTCTAACAGTTATTATTATTTTTATTTATACTACTTGTAAGTTTGAATGTAATGCCCTGAGAAAGACCAAGTAGGTCGAAACGTTGGCTCGATAATTACAATTCAAAATGTATATATAGCTTCTTATTTTAATACCGTAATTAATTAACATTGCTCGGAATATCGGCCGTAACATTACTTAGCTTTTGCTTTCGACGAACGATAACACGTCCTATTTTTTTATATTAAAATTAAATTATTTAAATTAAGGATTAATCGCGCGCGAATACGAAATCTATTTTGTAATATTTCTTGAATTCCTAGATTCTTCGAATTTGAACATTAAGTTTATAATGCGATTTTTATCCATTTTTGCTTTTTACACAAAATGTCTTTCCTAACATTGAAATATTTTCTTATATAAGAAAAAAATTTTTTTATATGTAAGTGATGGTATCTCGTGTTTAAGGTAATTGGATTTATTTTCTGCGAAAGAGAAGCCATTTTTTATGTGCTATAAATTGTGAAGAAATATATAAAGTCTGCGATATTATCACGTAGCTGTTAACCATTATTTTCACAAATATTATATTATTTTTATTTTCTTTTTTATACAAAAAATTAAGGATTAAACGGATAGAAAGATATTCGTAACTTGATATATGTTGTCGAGATGTTTCGAGTTTCGAGATGTTCCTTGTCTTAATGTTTGGTGGTTCTGAAAAGAACCGATTGTTTTGCTTGGTCCTGGAGCGAATTTTAATAATTCGTCCAGTAATCATTTCTTTCGATAATATGATCTATCGTGCACTAACATATAGCGTTTTCGATTTTTGATTTGTTGACTCGACCCGACTCGGATCAGATTAAAAGATCGGAAAAATGATAATAAAATATTAAAATCTGCTACGATAATGCTAAGAATCTTTGATCGATGTTAGGGAACGCTTTCTGTTATGATAGTTTAGAGTCATCAAGTTTCAAACCGAACTTTTGATCTGACCGAATCCGGTCGAATCAACAAACAAAAGACGCTAATACGTGGCGATCGTCTTTTGTCTAATGACGTTAAACAAAAGCTCTGCGCATAGTTGCCTCAGTCAGCATTTTGTCTTGCGACTTGGTGCATTAATGTTGAGTGAAATCCAGCGTGGCCGTATAATCGGTTCGTGGGAAGGAGGTGTAAATCTCGAAAAGATTTGCATCAGAATTCCATGTTCTGATAAGACGGCAAGAAAATGGATTCATGCGTGGCAAGAAGGTGGTGAAGAAGCTCTGCGTGATCATCGTAAGCATAATCACAGACCACGGAAAACAACTGTGGAAGAAAATAATGCTTTAGTCAACCAGGTAGATTTACAGCCTTTTTTTCCGGTATCAAATGCCATTAACGACTTGGAGTTACCGATTTCTCGATGGACAGCACGACGACGTTTACATGAAGCCCATGTTCACTGTCGTCGTGCTGCACGAAAAATCGCGCTTACGCAAAGACATCGCGAAAATCGCGTTGCTTTTGCGCGTCAAGAGCTAATGACATCTGCGGAAGAATGGGATGTCACTATCTGGACGGACGAAAAAGTCTTTTGTTCTGCAGTTGATCGGCGTGATCGTGTTTGGAGACCCGATAATCGCAGGTTTGATCCGAGGTATGTCATTCCTCAAGAGCGAAGTGGGCGCATCACTTGTGCAATGTGGGGATGGATGAGTGCGTATGGTCCTGGTGAACTAATTGAAATATCGCCACATATGAATAGTGAGGAATACATTGATATTTTGGAAAACGTTTTGCTTCCGAGCGTCCGAAATATATTCCCGGCAGAAGATGTACCGAGATTTCGATTAGTTCAGGACAATTCTGCAGTTCATACTTCCCGCATTGTGCGAAGATGGTTCGAACAACATCCAGAGATTGTGGTTCTTGATTGGCCAGCTAAATCCCCGGATCTCAATTTAATTGAGAATGTGTGGGCGAAAATTGTGAATACGTGGGATCCTGGCCATGAGAGAACTAAACAAGCTCTGTTTGAGCACGCGAGGAATGAATGGGAAGCACTTCGAGGCAAACCTGAGTTCTTCACCAATCTTCGTCAGTCCATCGATCGACGACTGCATCAGGTGAGGGGGGTTTTTTTCCAAGTAGTCCTCGGATGAGGACAGTCATGTGCCTTCTGCCTAACAGCAATTGGCACAAAGAATCTAATCCCAATAAAAAAAGTCATCTAAAACCAAAAAACCCTGACCCGGGCACAGCTATTATATCGAGCTCCAATGTCAAACAATTCTGCCCGTTGCCTTAACGTATTTGAAGATAATGTATAGCACGTCTCAGTTTTTCTCTTGAATAAGACGAAAGATGTCAATATCATCCGTAAAGTTAACCTCTCTCAATTCAGCCTCCAAAACAACTCTGTGTTCAACATATTTGTTACATCTCAAAACAAAATGGTGGATATCCTCGCATTCGCAACTGCATTCGCATCTCTCATTTACAATATAATTCTTTCTCTTGAGGGAAGCACCCAGGTTATAATGATTTGCTCTCAAGCGATTGATGAACGTAACAAAATATCTCTTCGCTCTGACTTTGCGGAACCACGGTACAGATGAAGCTCGATCATAAAACTTTTCAAAATAAAAAGCGCCTTTATGTAAAGCGTCGCGAGCGATCGATACTTGTGTAGACTCCCATGCTTCTTTTCTCGCATGCGCCAGCAAATCCCCCACCGGAACCGCAATGGTGGGATCAGCCTCCTCCTCCGTCGCGTCGTCTCCTTAGCCAATCCATCCGCGATCTCGTTTCCCAGAATTCCCGCGTGAGCGGGAATCCATACGAGTACAATCTTCTTATCACAAAATTTCTCCAACTTGTAAATCAATCAAGAGACACGGTAGTGTCTCGCGCCAAGTACACGCGAAGCGAGACCGCACCGTGACTCTTTTACGCGACGCGACGGGTTGCGAGTATACGAGATGTTGAGATCTCGATAACGAGTGAACGGATCAAGTTCTAATTAGGCTTGATCGATAGCTTGGGGTCCAATTAGGGGGGGGTTTCTCTTATAATATTCCGCTACGTGCCCTACGAGCGGAGATATTGCGACGCAAAGTCCAAATGTCAAAAATTTTTTTTAAGATACTTTCTTCTACGTCAACCGCTCGCATTCATTATAACATACATGTAACAAACAGAGAACGTCACTTTCACTTTTTCGACACTGGCGGCTAGCAGCGTTAGTATCGCAGTGCAGTGCAGTGCAGTGCAGTGCAGACAAGTGTGTTCGTTTAGCGCGCTGTCAGAGTGTCAGTCAGTTCATCAGTTATAACCTATCTCGAGAGAGATACGGTAGTACGCGCGGAGCGAGACCGACCGTGACTCTTTACGCGACGCGACGATTAATTCAAGGTAATTGTTTTATGTAATTATCCTATAATTATCTTATTCTATATATTACTGTTATACTTGTACTATTTTATTTACTGTTTATACTACGTTTACGTGAGTGTTTATACATACATACAGGTTATAACCTATTATATTATTTTTTATATTGACAGCAGGGAGCTGATACTGAGATCAAGGAGCCTGTTCACACGAGGCGTTTCTGCCGCGCGATTGCGGCCGCGCGTTAATAACGTTTGCACGAGCCGCACGCTGTCGCGAGGTAAGGTGCAACAACGCGCGCATACGCGCGTACGCAAATCGGCAGTAACATCGTAATCGTGCCGGTGATATACTGAATTTGAAAATTGAATTGCTTCGTGCTTATCCCGAGATTTCGTATCCCTACATCGTGTTACCACCGCTGCCGGAAAAGAAGGTTCTCTACGCTTGGCAGAAAGTGACGACTGACACGTTCGATCCCGACTTCGTTGATCGCAGAAGAGCTGGACTCGAGGTACGTTTCCGATTTGCAATTATAACAGGTATATATTGACGGCAGGGAGCTGATGCCGAGGAGATCAATCCCGTTTACGCGCGAAGGAATTATCGTAAGTTATTTTATTATCGGTTCAACTTATTTTTTATTTTTATAAATTACGAGAATGCGATGAAATCGATTTTTAAAGAGAAAAGCACAATAGACTAATCGATAGATAAATTTCACCTTTAATACAAAACCTTTTTGGATAGTTTACGATTTACCATAATGATCAATATATTTCTAACTTTCTGTCTTTATTATAGTGTCCATATAAACGAATAGCGCAGATTTCGAGCAATACCAGCTTGAAATTCAGTACGATTAAAACGGTAAAATGGAGAGTATTAGATAATAGCGGAAACGATGAATATGTATCTGCCAAAATGAAAAGGTAAACTTATTATTTAACATTATTTCTTATATATTGCTTTTCTTTTATAAATTATATTAATAAAAGATACATATATACAATATGCATGCATGCATGCATATAAACACACGTGTACCATTTTAACGTATTACTCCGGATAAAAATTTAGTGTCTTTTTTCATTAAAAAAAAGTTTTAAACAGATTGGTGTTAGAATATGATGTTGTATGCATGTTGTATGTATGCAAAAAAGATGATTACGTTAAAAAAAAATGTAATAATATACATATATCATGTCCAATTATCAAGTTGAAGTGTGTTTAATTATAAGTTATTTTACAAATCCATTATTCTGCTAACGCATTGTTCTATCTTATTTTAACGTGTCTCAAATCTTATCTTTTAGCAATATTGTTTGCGAACTGTCGCCAAATCTCGGCCAGTATGGTTTATACGAATTGGCGGTACAAAATAATACTTGTAACTTTAGAACTGTGAAGAATCCAACGTATCCGTACACAGGTATATTTCTAAATATTCTCATGCTTTTGTATAAATATTTTAATTGTGATATAAATGACTACAGAAATATCACGTCACCTTAGAATTATGCCATTTGAGCGTATAACATATCAATTGATAAGCGTACCGTATATTAGTGGCTTTATCATTTTATTTATCCATTGAACTCGATAAATGGCAAGATTGATATCACGATATCAATAATATCGAAAAGAGAATTATCGTACATAAGATTATAATGATCAATTAAAAAATCGATTTACATATTTTGATAAACGGGAAATTTAATGTACATAATTTTATACATTGCGAAGCATTTTTTTAAAGTTGAAGCAAATATTGTTTGCAGAACTCTTCATTATTTTGGGAATAATTGTATTTATCTTATGTGGTATATCTGCTGGAAGATCTTTATGGTACATCTTTAAAAGACGATGCGTAAAAAACGTCAGGAATGAATCAAATAATAAATCGGCAAAACGTCGCATAAAAGCTATCGACGCATTCAGAGGGTATTATGCATATATTATTAGATGAGTTAAAAAATGTTATAGCGATGTAAGATCATCGAAAACGATGGAGACTATTTAATTGAAAAATATTTATTTATAATAAATATATTAGATTATTTGTGTAAATAAATTTTTTTAAATACACAATTAATTAATGTTTATTTAGTAATTTTTCGAACATAAAGTGGTTGACTTTTTTATGGTAAAAGACCGTCAAATTTTTTTACTCAACTTTTTTACTACGAAGAGATTAAGCAAATACAAAACTCTATTCAGAAACTAATATTTCCACGAATTTCTTACAATATTAACACAATTGCTCATATGATGCAGGGTCAGTACTCTTTTCATGATTTTTGTTAACGATGGCTCCGGCAGTTATACTATATTGGGACACACAACTTGGAATGGCATGTTACTGGGAGATTTAGTATTTCCTTGTTTTATATGGATCATGGGTGTTTGCGTTCCCATAGCCTTGTCGGTACAGTTAAAACGTGGAGTTTCCAAGCTTCAAATCAGTTATTCCATTTTAAAAGTAAGTAATTGGTTAAAGAAAAAATAAAAACCGATCTACATACGCTAGAGCATATTATTGATCTGCTTAAAAAAAAGATATTAATAAAAATGTAAAAAAACGTATCGGCAATAATTAATATTGATATATTATATCTTAATATATCTGCTTTCTTTCGCAGAGGAGTTTTCTTCTATTTCTGATAGGTGTTGCGCTGAATACATTAGGAACAAACGCGCAATTGGAAAACATACGTATATTCGGAGTTCTTCAACGATTCGGAGTTACATATCTGGTCGTTGGCCTAGTGTATCTCTGTTTTCCACCCCAACAGTCAAAAACTCTTCAGGTATGGAAATATTAAAACAATATTTTTAGAAACCTTATATAATATAGATATGTTACATATTCTGCATTCATGTATAGTCATATGTTTCAAATCTTTGAAGGTACTTACTTTTAGTATGATAAAGTTTTGCAAGTGTAATTTAATAATTCATGAATTACAGTTAGCGACATAAATTCTCCGTGTACTTTTATAGAACTCATCATCGACTTGGATAATACGTGAAATGCAAGACATATTAAGCTTTTTGCCACATTTTTTCTTAATGTTGTGTCTAATATTTGTACATTGCGCTCTAACGTTTGGTCTTCCAGTTCCCGAATGCCCCACGTATGTACATTGCTCTTAATTTTGAATTATTTTCTTAATGCTACGATTATATAGTTGTTAATAAATAAAAATAAATTAACGTGTGTTACAGGGGGTATCTTGGACCAGGCGGAAGACACGAAGATGGTAAATATTTTAACTGTACCGGAGGTGCGGCTGGATATATTGATAAAACTATACTGACTTTGAATCATATTTACCAAAACCCAACCATCAGTTCCATTTACGGATCCGGTCCTTTCGATCCCGAAGGAATTTTGGGTAATATTTGTTGCTTTATTACAGTTAAATACATATACTTATTGGAATATTCAACTTTATATTTTATGCGTTTAAAATATATATAGAATGTCCCCTAAAGCCACTGGATATTCTTTTAACGATAGCAAATATGAAACCAATTTTTTCGTAGTAAATATGTTAAAGAAAATTATGATTTGTTGCAACTTTTATATGTTTTAATTTTAATTGATAGACCTTTTGTTATCTACTCAATTTTTTTGAAAAAAAACCATTTAAAAAAATTAATTAATAAAACACCCATGGTTTTTAAAAACTTTTTATTTTAAAATGTTTTCAAAATACTTTTTTTAAAATTTTTTAAAAAACGTTATCAAACCTTTAAAAAAAGGTTTTTTATAATGATCTTATGTCCCCTTTTAAAAAAAACTTAAAATTTAAAAGGGTTTTTTAAAATTTAAATTTCATAAATAAAAAACTTTTTATATTTCTCTAGGGGTCTAAACAGCAAATTTCAAGTATTCTAGGTGACATGCTTTATTCTGATGATTTTTAAAATGGAAAAACGTGTTATCAAGGGCTTTTTTGGGAATGTTTTATGGTTTCGGGTTCCCTTTTTTTCACCAACTTTCCCCCCTTAAAAAAAATTTTGGGGGAAAGTTTGTTTAAAAGGACATTTAAGAAAAATTTCCTCTAAAAAACGTATTTTACGCGGTCTTTTCATTCGTATTTTTTAACTTTTTTTGCCGGTTTTTTCGGGTTTACTTCTATTGGGGGTTTTAAATTTTTTGGGCAGGGGGTCCTTTCAATTCCCGGGGGGAAAAAACTTTTTTTTTCCAAAAAAAAATTTTTCCTAAATTTTTTATTTTTTGAAAAAAAGCCAAAAAAGGGCATAAACGTGAAAAAAAAAAATTTTTAAAAAAACATTAGAAAAAAATTTTATCAAAAATTTTTCCTCTATTTTAAATCAAAAAAAATCCATTTTTTTTTGGGGTTAAAATTCGAAAAAAAAATTTTTAAACAATTTGGAAAAAAATAAAATTTTAAAATTTTTCAGTAATTAAGTACAAATAAAAAAATCAACGTTTTTAATTTTTAGCACTTTTTTTAATAAATATTGAGCCATTTTTTTAATTTTTTTAATTGCCCCAAAAATGAATTCCGGGGTACACTTGGTTTTTACGTGGGGGACAGCATGTTTTATCAATTTTTTTCCCTTTTTCCTTTGGGGGTCGGGCCATGGGCTCTTCTTTAGTTTAATTAATCAATTTGGGGGGTAACCCTGGGGGGTTTAGCGTATTTCCCCCTAAAACAAATACCTCCTTTGAAATTAACCTTTTAGGATTTATACTCTTAAAACGTAATTTCATTTTTTTAAAAAAAAACATATATCTGTTAGTTTTTTGGGGGGGGGGGGGGGAATTTATGGCCCCGTATTACTCGAAACGACGACCAATTTTTTTTCCCACTTCACTTTTTGGGGGTCTTTCACATTTTCGTTTTTAACCACAAATAAATGTTTTCTTTAAAATTTAGGGGTTTTTTAGAGGCCCTCCCCCCCCCGCCGTTCCAACCCCGGCCTCTTTTTTTTTTTTTTGTTTTTTTACTTTTTTTTTATATTTCTTATTTTTTTTTTTTTTTAATTTTTTTTATCCTACTAATTCGCATAATTTTAAAAAATTCATTAAAGGTCGAAATTTAACTTTCGAAAAAACAAAAAAGTTTACGAAAAAAATAAAGTTTAATTTTTCCACGTGGAAATTATTTTTTTTATAGTCCTTTTTAATTTTTAGTTTTAATTTAAAAAATTTTAAGTTTTTAAATTTTGTCCACTTACCCTATTTTATTTGTAAAAATTTTTCCCACCCTTTTTTAAAATTAAAATTTTCCCAATTCGTTTACTCCTACCCTCCCCTTTCTCTTATGCACAAAAATAAGAAAACCCCGGGGTTGGTGGATACCTAAAAGTGTCCTTTTTTGTGTGTTTTTAAACCCCGAATCCCAAACGGGATTTTTCAGGTTAAGAAAAAAAACAAAATTTAGAAAAAATGGGGCTCCCCCAAATTTAAGCAGCAATTCTTTTACTTTCAATCGTATCACCCTGTAAAAAATTTTTTTTCTTTTATAAAATTTTTTTGCATACATGTGCTCCTTACTAAAATGAAAAAAATTTTCCATTTTTTTATTTTTTTTTTTTTTCTGAATAAAATATCCCCTTTACGCAACAAAATTTACTAAAATTTTAGACAAATTTTTTTTTCCCCCGGGGCATAAAATTCCAAATAAATTCACTTTTATTTTTGGGGGAATGGACCCACTTTA